>NC_041013.1:24650680-24739009 GCF_004193775.1 Glycine soja
CCTCCAAATTGAACAACGGAAGCTCTCTAGAAATTCGAATGGTCATAACTTTTCACACGGATGTTCGATCGGGGACATAACTCATCTAGACGCTCGAAATTGAACAACGGAAGCTCTCGAGAAATTCGAATGGTCGTAACATTTCACTCAGATGTTCGATTCGGGGATATAATATATCGAGACGCTCGAAATTGTACAACGGAAGCTCTCGAGAAATTCGAATGGTCATAACTTTTCACACGGATGTCCGATTTGGGAAAATAATTTTTCGAGATGCTCCAAATTGAACAACGGAAGCTCTCGACAAATTCGAATGGTCATAACTTTTCACACAGATGTCCGATTTGGGGACATAACAAATCTAGACGCTCGAAATTGAACAACGGAAGTTCTCGAGAAATTCGAATGGTCATAACATTCCACTCGGATGTTCGATTCGGGGACATAACTCATCTAGACGCTCGAAATTGAACAACGGAAGCTATCGAGAAATTGAATGGTCATAACAGTTCACATAGATGTTCGATTCGGGAACATAATATATCGAGACGCTCGAAATTGAACAACGGAAGCTCTCGAGAAATTTGAATGGTCATAACTTTTCACACGGATGTCCGATTTGGGAAAATAATTTTTCGAGATGCTCCAAATTGAACAACGAAAGCTCTCGAGAAATTCGAATGGTCATAACTTTTCACATAGATATCCGATTCGGGGACATAACAAATCTAGACACTCGAAATTGAACAACGGAAGCTCTCGAGAAATTCAAATGGTCATAACTTTTCACTCGGATGTTCGATTCGGGGACATATTTCATCTAGACGCTCGTAATTGAACAACGGAAACTCTCGAGAATTTTAAATGGTCATAACATTTCACTCGGATTTTCGATTCGGGACATAACTCATCTAGACATTCGAAATTGAACAACGAAAGCTCTCGAGAAATTCGAATGGTCATAACTTTTCGCACGGATGTCCGATTTGGGAAAATTATATATCGGGATGCTCGAAATTGAACAACGGAAGCTCTCGAGAAATTCGAATGGTCATAACTTTTCACACGAATGTTCGATTCTGGGACATAACTCATCTAGACGCTCGAAATTGAACAACGGAAGCTCTCGAGAAATTCGAATGGTCATAACATTTCACTTGGATGTTCGATTCGGGACATAACTCATCTAGACATTCGAAATTGAACAACGGAAGCTATCGAAAAATTCGAATGGTCATAACATTTCACTTAGATGTTCGATTCGGGGACATAATATATCGAGACACTCGAAATTGAACAACGGAAGCTCTCGAGAAATTCGAATGGTCATAAATTTTCACACGGATGTCCGATTTGTCAAAGTAATTTATCGAGATGCTCCAAGTTGAACAACGGAAGCTCTCTTGAAATTCGAATGGTCATAACTTTTCACACAGATATCCGATTCGGGGACATAACAAATTTAGACGCTCGAAATTGAACAACGGAAGCTCTCGAGAAATTCAAATGGTCATAACTTTTCACTCGGATGTCCGATTCGGGGACATATTTCATCTAGACGCTCGTAATTGAACAACGGAAACTCTCGAGAAATTCGAATGGTCATAACATTTCACTCGGATGTTCGATTCGGGACATAACTCATCTAGACGCTCGAAGTTGAACAACGGAAGCTATCGAGAAATTCGAATGGTCATAACATTTCACTTAGATGTTCGAGTCGGGGACATAATATATCGAGACGCTCGAAATTGAACAACGGAAGCTCTCGAGAAATTCGAATGGTCATAAGTTTTCACACGGATGTCCGATTTGTTAAAGTAATTTATCGAGATGCTCCAAGTTGACCAACGGAAGCTCTCTGGAAATTCGAATGGTCATAACTTTTCACACGGATGTTCGATTCGGGGACATAACTCATCTAGACGCTCAAAATTGAACAACGGAAGCTCTCGAGAAATTTGAATGGTCGTAACATTTCACTCAGATGTTCGATTCGGGATATAATATATCGAGACGCTCGAAATTGTACAACGAAAGTACTCGAGAAATTCGAATGGTCATAACTTTTCACACGGATGTCCGATTTGGGAAAATAATTTTTCGAGATGCTCCAAATTGAACAACGTAAGCTCTCGAGAAATTCAAATGGTCATAACTTTTCACATAGATATCCGATTCGGGGACATAACAAATCTAGACGCTCGAAATTGAACAACGGAAGCTCTCGAGAAATTCAAATGGTCATAACTTTTCACTCGGATGTCCGATTCGGGGACATATTTCATCTAGACGCTCGTAATTGAACAACGGAAACTCTCGAGAAATTTGAATGGTCATAACATTTCACTCGGATGTTCGATTCGGGACATAACTCATCTAGACATTCGAAATTGAACAACGGAAGCTATCGAGAAATTCGAATGGTCATAACAATTCACTTAGATGTTCGATTCGGGGACATAATATATCGAGACGGTCGAAATTGAACAACGGAAGCTCTCGAGTTATTCGAATGGTCATAACATTTCACTCGGATTTTCGATTTGGGACATAACTCAGCTAGACGCTCGAAATTGAACAACGGAAGCTATCGAGAAATTCGAATGGTCATAACATTTCACTTACATGTTCGATTCGGGGTCATAATATATCTAGACGCTCAAAATTGAACAACGGAAGCTCTCGAGAAATTCGAATGGTCATAAATTTTCACACGGATGTCCGATTTGTTAAATAATTTATCGAGACGCTCGAAATTGAACAACGGAAGCTATCGAGAAATTCGAATGGTCATAACATTTCACTTAGATGTTCGATTCGGGGACATAATATATCGAGACGCTCGAAATTGAACAACGGAAGCTCTCGAGAAATTCGAATGGTCATAACATTTCACTCGGATGTTCGATTCGGGACATAACTCATCTAGACATTCGAAATTGAACAACGGAAGCTATCGAGAAATTCGAATGGTCATAACATTTCACTTAGATGTTCGATTCGGGGACATAACAAATCCAGACGCTCGAAATTGAACAACGGAAGCTCTCGAGAAATTCAAATGGTCATAACTTTTCACACAGATATCCGATTCGTGGACATAACAAATCTAGACGCTCGAAATTGAACAATGGAAGCTCTCGAGAAATTCAAATGGTCATAACTTTTCACTCGGATGTCCGATTCGGGGACATATTTCATCTAGACGCTCGTAATTGAACAACGGAAACTCTCGAGAAATTCGAATGGTCATAACATTTCACTCGGATGTTCGATTCGGGACATAACTCATCTAGACGCTCGAAGTTGAACAACGGAAGCTATCGAGAAATTCGAATGGTCATAACATTTCACTTAGATGTTCGATTCGGGGACATAATATATCGAGACGCTCGAAATTGAACAACGGAAGCTCTCGAGAAATTTGAATGATCATAACTTTTCACACGGATGTCCGATTTGTTAAAGTAATTTATCGAGATGCTCCAAGTTGACCAACGGAAGCTCTCGGGAAATTCGAATGGTCATAACTTTTCACACGAATGTTCGATTCGGGGACATAACTCATCTAGACGCTCGAAATTGAACAACGGAAGCTCTCGAGAAATTTGAATGGTCATAACATTTCACTCAGATGTTCGATTCGGGGATATAATATATCGAGACGCTCGAAATTGTACAACGAAAGTACTCGAGAAATTCGAATGGTCATAACTTTTCACACGGATGTCCGATTTGGGAAAATAATTTTTCGAGATGCTCCAAATTGAACAACGTAAGCTCTCGAGAAATTCAAATGGTCATAACTTTTCACATAGAAATCCGATTCGGGGACATAACAAATCTAGACGCTCGAAATTGAACAACGGAAGCTCTCGAGAAATTCAAATGGTCATAACTTTTCACTCGGATGTCCGATTCGGGGACATATTTCATCTAGACGCTCGTAATTGAACAACGGAAACTCTCGAGAAATTTGAATGGTCATAACATTTCACTCGGATTTTCGATTTGGGACATAACTCAGCTAGACGCTCGAAATTGAACAACGGAAGCTATCGAGAAATTCGAATGGTCATAACATTTCACTTAGATGTTCGATTCGGGGACATAATATATCGAGACGCTCGAAATTGAACAACGGAAGCTCTCGAGAAATTCGAATGGTCATAACATTTCACTCGGATGTTCGATTCGGGACATAACTCATCTAGACATTCGAAATTGAACAACGGAAGCTATCGAGAAATTCGAATGGTCATAACATTTCACTTAGATGTTCGATTCGGGGACATAATATATCGAGACGCTCGAAATTGAACAACGGAAGCTCTCGAGAAATTCGAATGGTCATAAATTTTCACACGGATGTCCGATTTGTTAAAATAATTTATCGAGATGCTCCAAGTTGAACAACGGAAGCTCTCTGGAAATTCGAATGGTCATAACTTTTCACACGGATGTTCGATTCGGGGACATAACTCATCTAGACGCTCGAAATTGAACAACGGAAGCTCTCGAGAAATTCGAATGGTCGTAACATTTCACTCAGATGTTCGATTCGGGGATATAATATATCGAGACGCTCGAAATTGTACAACGGAAGCTCTCGAGAAATTCGAATGGTCATAACTTTTCACACGGATGTCCGATTTGGGAAAATAATTTTTCTAGATGCTCCAAATTGAACAACGAAAGCTCTCGAGAAATTCGAATGGTCATAACTTTTCACAAAGATATCCGATTCGGGGACATAACAAATCTAGACGCTCGAAATTGAACAACGGAAGCTCTCGAGAAATTCAAATGGTCATAACTTTTCACTCGGATGTCCGATTCGGGGACATATTTCATCTAGACGCTCGTAATTGAACAACGGAAACTCTCGAGAAATTTGAATGGTCATAACATTTCACTCGGATTTTCGATTTGGGACATAACTCAGCTAGACGCTCGAAATTGAACAACGGAAGCTATCGAGAAATTCGAATGGTCATAACATTTCACTTACATGTTCGATTCGGGGTCATAATATATCTAGACGCTCAAAATTGAACAACGGAAGCTCTCGAGAAATTCGAATGGTCATAAATTTTCACACGGATGTCCGATTTGTTAAATAATTTATCGAGACGCTCGAAATTGAACAACGGAAGCTATCGAGAAATTCGAATGGTCATAACATTTCACTTAGATGTTCGATTCGGGGACATAATATATCGAGACGCTCGAAATTGAACAACGGAAGCTCTCGAGAAATTCGAATGGTCATAACATTTCACTCGGATGTTCGATTCGGGACATAACTCATCTAGACATTCGAAATTGAACAACGGAAGCTATCGAGAAATTCGAATGGTCATAACATTTCACTTAGATGTTCGATTCGGGGACATAATATATCGAGACGGTCGAAATTGAACAACGGAAGCTCTCGAGTTATTCGAATGGTCATAAATTTTCACACGGATGTCCGATTTGTTAAAGTAATTTATCGAGATCCTCCAAATTGAACAACGGAAGCTCTCTAGAAATTCGAATGGTCATAACTTTTCACACGGATGTTCGATTTGGGGACATAACTCATCTAGACGCTCGAAATTGAACAACGGAAGCTCTCGAGAAATTCGAATGGTCGTAACATTTCACTCAGATGTTCGATTCGGGGATATAATATATCGAGACGCTCGAAATTGTACAACGGAAGCTCTCGAGAAATTCGAATGGTCATAACTTTTCACACGGATGTCCGATTTGGGAAAATAATTTTTCGAGATGCTCCAAATTGAACAACGGAAGCTCTCGACAAATTCGAATGGTCATAACTTTTCACACAGATGTCCGATTTGGGGACATAACAAATCTAGACGCTCGAAATTGAACAACAGAAGTTCTCGAGAAATTCGAATGGTCATAACATTCCACTCGGATGTTCGATTCGGGGACATAACTCATCTAGACGCTCGAAATTGAATAATGGAAGCTATCGAGAAATTGAATGGTCATAACAGTTCACATAGATGTTCGATTCGGGAACATAATATATCGAGACGCTCGAAATTGAACAACGGAAGCTCTCGAGAAATTTGAATGGTCATAACTTTTCACACGGATGTCCGATTTGGGAAAATAATTTTTCGAGATGCTCCAAATTGAACAACGAAAGCTCTCGAGAAATTCGAATGGTCATAACTTTTCACATAGATATCCGATTCGGGGACATAACAAATCTAGACACTCGAAATTGAACAACGGAAGCTCTCGAGAAATTCAAATGGTCATAACTTTTCACTCGGATGTTCGATTCGGGGACATATTTCATCTAGACGCTCGTAATTGAACAACAGAAACTCTCGAGAATTTTAAATGGTCATAACATTTCACTCGGATTTTCGATTCGGGACATAACTCATCTAGACATTCGAAATTGAACAACGAAAGCTCTCGAGAAATTCGAATGGTCATAACTTTTCGCACGGATGTCCGATTTGGGAAAATTATATATCGGGATGCTCGAAATTGAACAACGGAAGCTCTCGAGAAATTCGAATGGTCATAACTTTTCACACGAATGTTCGATTCTGGGACATAACTCATCTAGACGCTCGAAATTGAACAACGGAAGCTCTCGAGAAATTCGAATGGTCATAACATTTCACTTGGATGTTCGATTCGGGACATAACTCATCTAGACATTCGAAATTGAACAACGGAAGCTATCGAAAAATTCGAATGGTCATAACATTTCACTTAGATGTTCGATTCGGGGACATAATATATCGAGACACTCGAAATTGAACAACGGAAGCTCTCGAGAAATTCGAATGGTCATAAATTTTCACACGGATGTCCGATTTGTCAAAGTAATTTATCGAGATGCTCCAAGTTGAACAACGGAAGCTCTCTTGAAATTCGAATGGTCATAACTTTTCACACAGATATCCGATTCGGGGACATAACAAATTTAGACGCTCGAAATTGAACAACGGAAGCTCTCGAGAAATTCAAATGGTCATAACTTTTCACTCGGATGTCCGATTCGGGGACATATTTCATCTAGACGCTCGTAATTGAACAACGGAAACTCTCGAGAAATTCGAATGGTCATAACATTTCACTCGGATGTTCGATTCGGGACATAACTCATCTAGACGCTCGAAGTTGAACAACGGAAGCTATCGAGAAATTCGAATGGTCATAACATTTCACTTAGATGTTCGATTCGGGGACATAATATATCGAGACGCTCGAAATTGAACAACGGAAGCTCTCGAGAAATTCGAATGGTCATAAATTTTCACACGGATGTCCGATTTGTTAAAGTAATTTATCGAGATGCTCCAAGTTGACCAACGGAAGCTCTCTGGAAATTCGAATGGTCATAACTTTTCACACGGATGTTCGATTCGGGGACATAACTCATCTAGACGCTCGAAATTGAACAACGGAAGCTCTCGAGAAATTTGAATGGTCGTAACATTTCACTCAGATGTTCGATTCGGGGATATAATATATCGAGACGCTCGAAATTGTACAACGAAAGTACTCGAGAAATTCGAATGGTCATAACTTTTCACACGGATGTCCGATTTGGGAAAATAATTTTTCGAGATGCTCCAAATTGAACAACGTAAGCTCTCGAGAAATTCAAATGGTCATAACTTTTCACATAGATATCCGATTCGGGGACATAACAAATCTAGACGCTCGAAATTGAACAACGGAAGCTCTCGAGAAATTCAAATGGTCATAACTTTTCACTCGGATGTCCGATTCGGGGACATATTTCATCTAGACGCTCGTAATTGAACAACGGAAACTCTCGAGAAATTTGAATGGTCATAACATTTCACTCGGATTTTCGATTTGGGACATAACTCAGCTAGACGCTCGAAATTGAACAACGGAAGCTATCGAGAAATTCGAATGGTCATAACATTTCACTTAGATGTTCGATTCGGGGACATAATATATCGAGACGCTCGAAATTGAACAACGGAAGCTCTCGAGAAATTCGAATGGTCATAACATTTCACTCGGATGTTCGATTCGGGACATAACTCATCTAGACATTCGAAATTGAACAACGGAAGCTATCGAGAAATTCGAATGGTCATAACATTTCACTTAGATGTTCGATTCGGGGACATAATATATCGAGACGCTCGAAATTGAACAATGGAAGCTCTCGAGTTATTCGAATGGTCATAAATTTTCACACGGATGTCCGATTTGTTAAAGTAATTTATCGAGATGCTCCAAGTTGAACAACGGAAGCTCTCTAGAAATTCGAATGGTCATAACTTTTCACACGGATGTTCGATTCGGGGACATAACTAATCTAGACGCTCGAAATTGAACAACGGAAGCTCTCGAGAAATTCGAATGGTCGTAACATTTCACTCAGATGTTCGATTCGGGGATATAATATATCGAGACGCTCGAAATTGAACAGCGGAAGCTTTCGACAAATTCGAATGGTCATAACATTTCACTCAGATGTTCGATTCGGGGATTAAATATATCGAGACGCTCGAAATTGAACGACGGAAGCTCTCGAGAAATTCGAATGGTCATAACTTTTCACACGGATGTCCGATTTGGGAAAATAATAGTACGAGATGCTCCAAATTGAACAACGGAAGCTCTCAAGAAATTCGAATGGTCATAACATTTCACTTGGATGTCCGATTCGGGGACATAATATATCGAGATGCTCGAAATTGAACAACGGAAGCTCTCGAGAAATTCGAATGGTCATAACTTTTCACCCAGATGTCTGATTCATGGACATAATATATCGAGAGGTTCGAAATTGAATAGCTGAAGCTTTCGAGAAATTCGAATGGTCATAACTTTTCACACGGATGTCCGATTCGGGGAAATAATATATCGAGTCGCTCAAATTCGAACAACGGAAGCTCTTGAGAAATTCGAATGGTCATAACATTTCACACGGATGTCCGATTTTGGGACATAATATATTGAGACGCTCGAAATTTAATAATGGAAGCTCTCAAGAAATTCGAATAAACATTACTTTTCACACGGATGTTCGATTTGGGGACATAATATATCGAGATTCTCGAAATGAAACTGGCCAAATACAGGCTAAAGGCCTAAGTGAAGAAGGACGAAGGCCCAAGTGGAGAAGGACAAAGCCCCCAAGTGGAGAAGGATGAAGGCCCAAGTGGAGAAGGATGAAGGCTCAGAGGCAGAGACACTATCAAGACTATTAATTGTTGCCGAAGGCCCAAACTAATTTGAAGGCCCAAGTTAAATAAGTTTTTAGTTATAATTTATTTTTATTGTAATTTTGGCCCAAAATGTTTAAAAGGCCCATGTCTATTTTTATCTTTTTGTTCAGCTACACTATAAGTATGGGTTTTTGTTTTGAATAAAAAAAACTTCTGGCATTTTGATCAAATTTGGTGAGAGTTTCTCTCTAGGTGGCGTCTACCCAGACTTATCTTCATTCACTGGAAGTGGCGTCTACCCTGACTTATCTTCCTTCACTGGAAGTGGCGTCACCCAAAACCTTCGTAGCCTGTATCAAACGATCCGCTCCTACTCAGGTTCACATCATCTGGTATCAGAGCTTCGGCTCTTGATACAGGTTCTATCCTATCCTATCCTATTTTTTTTTCTTTGTAATTTGTCTAGGTTCGTGTTTTTGTCCTTGTTCTGTTATTTGCGTTCTTGTTTACATCTTGTTTCGTTTTTGTTTGCGTCTTGTGTTCTGTTATTTGCGTTCTTGTTCTTGTCACGTCCTTGTTCTTGTTTCTTGTGTCTTTCACACTGTGTCAAAAAAAAATTGCAAAAAAAATTTGAAAAAAAAGTGGGTGTTTGATCTTTGAACACGAAATTGAGGCATTTAGAGGTGTTTTTTTTGAAAGAAAATCGTGGAACAAATCCCCTTATCTAGATTCTCCTCTGAATTCTGAGCGTTTTGATATATAGTGGGCCTCAAACAGACAACCTTAGCAAAAGTTATGAGCATTTGAAGTTTAGTTGTCATATCTGTTATCCTATCTGTTATCTTATTTGTTATCATATCTGTTATCCAAATTAAATCTAATTTGTTATCCCAAATCTGATCTATTATCCAAATCAAATCAAATCAATTTTTTTATCCAAATCAGATTTGTTATCCAAATCTAATCTGTTATCCAAATCAAATCCAATCTGCTATCCAAATCAAGTCCAAGTTGTTATCCCAAATCAAATATGTTACTCTGATAATTATATTGTCTTTCCTTTTATTTTATATTACCTTGTGTGTCTAATTCGGTCCATCCAGGAACTTAAGAGGGAGTGAGTGGTAAAAGGCAAGAGTGAAAACATCACACAAAAGCCTATATTGAGAGCATCAAACACGAGTGAACTACCATTAAAGAGAGAAACACGTGAGTAGAGTGTGGTGAGGTCCTGAATTTTTTTTTAATTTACTGCAAAATTCTTTGTTCCTTAATCATGGCAAGAGCTGGTGACAATGGTGGTGTATATCATCAACTGGACGAATCTCAACGCTTATTTCTGGACGCGTGGACTACACAAATGCAACGTTTGTTGAACCGTAACAAAGAAAATCCCTACAGACGAATAGCCAAATCTTCCTCATTTACTCTTAAACCTCTATCCCCTAGAGAAGTGTGTGATGACCAAATCAGAATGGGAGAAAAGAGAGAACAAGAGAAAGAAAATAGTGAGGCACCACAAAGGAATATGAAAAAGAAGAGTGATACACCCGAGGAAAAGAGTGATACACATGAGAGAAAATTTAATTATTTTGCAGAGGCGAGTGAAGTGAGGAAAGTGTTACCTGCTCATGAACCACTCAATCTACAGTATTGCAAAGACAGTAAAATTTCTACTGATAATTCTAATGAGTTTACTATTTCTATTTCTCCTAGTGTTCAACCATTATTGCAGGAATTTAAACATGTCTTTCCTAAGGAGATTCCTCATGGACTACCACCTTCAAGAGGCATAGAACATCAAGTTGATGTCCTCCCCGGAGCTTCATTGCCTAACAGGCCAACTTACAAAAGCAATCCCCAAGAGACTCAACGTAAGGATGCACATGCCAAAGTTGAGTATGTGAAAAGATTGTATGACCAAGTGAAGGTGCAAATTGCAAAGAAGAATGAAAGCTATGTCAAGCAAGCCCACAAGAAAAGGAAGGAAGTGGTACTTGAACCCGGTGATGATCCTGAACATTTGAGGACAAATGTTTTCCAAGAAGAAGGGAATGATGAGAATCATGAAACTGGCCAAATACAGGCTAAAGGCCTAAGTGAAGAAGGACGAAGGCCCAAGTGGAGAAGGACAAAGCCCCCAAGTGGAGAAGGATGAAGGCCCAAGTGGAGAAGGATGAAGGCTCAGAGGCAGAGACACTATCAAGACTATTAATTGTTGCTGAAGGCCCAAACTAATTTGAAGGCCCAAGTTAAATAAGTTTTTAGTTATAATTTATTTTTATTGTAATTTTGGCCCAAAATGTTTAAAAGGCCCATGTCTATTTTTATCTTTTTGTTCAGCTACACTATAAGTATGGGTTTTTGTTTTGAATAAAAAAACTTTTGGCATTTGATAAAATTTGGGTGAGAGTTTCTCTCTGGGTTCCTTGTTGAACCAATTATCAGACTTATCAAGGTAATCCTTGTGGCGTCTACCCAGACTTATCTTCCTTCATTGGAAGTGGCGTCTACCCAGACTTATCTTCCTTAACCGGAAGTGGCGTCTACCCAGACTTATCTTCCTTCACTGGAAGTGGCGTCTACCCTGACTTATCTTCCTTCACCGGAAATGGCGTCATCCAAACTCTATAACCTGTATCAAGCGATCCGCTCCTACTCAGGTTCACATCACAACGGAAGCTTTCGAGAAATTCGAATGTTCACAACTTTTCACACGGATGTCCGATTATGGGACATAATACATCGAGACGCTTGAAATTGAACAACGGAAGCTCTCAAGAAATTCGAATGGTGATTACATTTCACTCGGATGTCTGATTCGTGGATATAATATATCGAGACGCTCGATATTGAACAGCTAAAGCTTTCGAGAAATTCAAATGGTCATAACTTTTCGCACGGATGTCCGATTCTGGGACATAATATATCGAGACGCTCGAAATTGAACAACGGAAGCTCTCGAGAAATTAGAATGGTCATAACTTTTCACACAGGTGTCTGATTCATGGACATAATATATCGAGAGGCTCGAAATTGAACAGCTGAAGCTTTCGAGAAATTCGAATGGTCATAACTTTTCACACGGATGTCCGATTCGAGGAAATATTATATCGAGTCGCTCAAAATCGAACAACGGAAGCTCTTGAGAAATTCGAATGGTCATAACATTTCACACGGATGTCCGATTTTGGGACATAATATATCGAGACGCTCGAAATTTAATAATGGAAGCTCTCGAGAAATTCGAATAAACATAACATTTCACACGGATGTTCGATTTGGGGACATAATATATCGAGATTCTCGAAATTGAACAACGGAAGCTCTCGAGAAATTTGAATGGTGATTACATTTCACTCAGATGTCTGATTCGTGGACATAATATATCGAGACGCTCGAAATGGAACAGTTGAAGCTTTCGAGAAATTCGAACGGTCAAAACTTTTCACACAGATGTCCGATTTTGGGACATAATATATCGAGACGCTCGAAATTGAACAACGGAAGCTCTCGAGAAATTCGAATGGTCATAACTTTTCACACAGATGTCGGATTCGGGGACATAATATATCGAGACGCTCGAAATTGATCAACAGATGCTCTCGAGAAATTCAAATGGTCATAACTTTTCACACGGATGTCCGATTCGGGGACATAACTCATCTAGACGCTCGAAATTGAACAACGGAAGCACTCGAGAAATTCGAAAGGTCATAAATTTCACTCAGGATGTCCGATTCGGGGATATAGTATATCGAGACGCTCAAAATTGAACAGCGGAAGCTCTCGATAATTTTGAATGGTCATAACTTTTCACACGGATGTTCGATTTGGGGACATAATATATCGAGATGCTCGAAATTGAATAACGAAAGCTGTTGAGAAATTAAAATGGTCATATCTTTTAACACTGATGTCTGAGTCGGGAACATAATATATCGAGACGTTCGAAATTGAACAACGGAAGCTCTCGAGAAATTCAAATGGTCATAACATTTCACTCGGATGTTCGATTCGGGGACATAATATATCGAGACGTTCGAAATTGAACAACGGAAGCTCTCGAGAAATTCGAATGGTCATAACTTTTCACACGGATGTTCGATTCGGGGACATAACTCATCTAGACGCTCGAAATTAAACAACGAAAGCTCTAGAGAAATTCGAATGGTCATAACTTTTCACACGGATGTCCGATTCGAGGAAATAATATATCGAGACGCTCGAAATTGAACAACGGAAGCTCTCGAGAAATTTGAATGGTCATAATTTTTTGCACGGAATTCCGATTTGGGGACATAATATATCGAAATGCACGAAATTGAACAACAAAAGCTCTCGAGAAATTCGAATGGTCATAACATTTCACTCGGATGTCCGATTCGGGGACATAATATATCGAGACGTTCGAAATTGTACAACGGAAGCTCTCGAGATATTCGAATGGTCATAACTTTTCACACAGATGTCGGATTCGGGGACATAATCTGTCGAGACCCTCGAAATTGAACAAAGAAAGCGCTCGAGAAATTCGAATGGTCATAACTTTTCACACAAATATCCGATTCGGGGACATAACTCATCTAGACGCTCGAAACTGAACAACGGAAGCTCTCGAGAAATTCAAAAGGTCATAAATTTCACTCGGATGTCCAATTCGGGGATATAGTATATCGAGACGCTCAAAATTGAACAGCGAAAGCTCTCGATAATTTTGAATGGTCATAACTTTTCACACGGATGTTCGATTTGGGGACATAATATATCGAGATGCTCGAAATTGAATAATGAAAGCTGTTGAGAAATTAAAATGGTCATATCTTTTAACACTGATGTCTGATTCGGGAACATAATATATCGACACGTTCGAAATTGAACAACGGAAGCTCTCGAGAAATTCGAATGGTCATAACTTTTCACACAGATGTCGGATTCGGGGACATAATCTATCGAGACACTTGAAATTGAACAAAGAAAGCGCTCGAGAAATTCGAATGCTCATAACTTTTCACACAAATATCCGATTCGGGGACATAACTCATCTAGACGCTCGAAATTGAACAACGGAAGCTCTCGAGAAATTTGAAAGGTCATAAATTTCACTCGAATGTCCGATTCGGGGATATAGTATATCGAGACGCTCAAATTGAACAGCGGAAGCTCTCGAGAAATTTGAATGGTCGTAACTTTTCACACGGATGTCCGACTTGGGGACATAATATATTGAGACGATCGAAATTGAACAACGGAAGCTCTTGAGAAATTTGAATGGTCATAACATTTCAGTCAGATGTCTGATTCGGGGACATAATATATCGAGACGCTCAAAATTGTACAATGAATGCTCTCGAGAAATTTGAATGGTCATAACATTTCACTCTGATGTCCGATTCGGGGACATAATATATCGAGACGCTCGAAATTGATCAACAGATGCTCTCGAGAAATTCAAATGGTCATAACTTTTCACACGGATGTCCGATTCGGGGACATAACTCATCTAGACGCTCGAAATTGAACAACGGAAGCACTCGAGAAATTCGAAAGGTCATAAATTTCACTCAGGATGTCCGATTCGGGGATATAGTATATCGAGACGCTCAAAATTGAACAGCGGAAGCTCTCGATAATTTTGAATGGTCATAACTTTTCACACGGATGTTCGATTTGGGGACATAATATATCGAGATGCTCGAAATTGAATAACGAAAGCTGTTGAGAAATTAAAATGGTCATATCTTTTAACACTGATGTCTGAGTCGGGAACATAATATATCGAGACGTTCGAAATTGAACAACGGAAGCTCTCGAGAAATTCAAATGGTCATAACATTTCACTCGGATGTTCGATTCGGGGACATAATATATCGAGACGTTCGAAATTGAACAACGGAAGCTCTCGAGAAATTCGAATGGTCATAACTTTTCACACGGATGTTCGATTCGGGGACATAACTCATCTAGACGCTCGAAATTAAACAACGAAAGCTCTAGAGAAATTCGAATGGTCATAACTTTTCAGACGGATGTCCGATTCGAGGAAATAATATATCGAGACGCTCGAAATTGAACAACGGAAGCTCTCGAGAAATTTGAATGGTCATAATTTTTTGCACGGAATTCCGATTTGGGGACATAATATATCGAAATGCACGAAATTGAACAACAAAAGCTCTCGAGAAATTCGAATGGTCATAACATTTCACTCGGATGTCCGATTCGGGGACATAATATATCGAGACGTTCGAAATTGTACAACGGAAGCTCTCGAGATATTCGAATGGTCATAACTTTTCACACAGATGTCGGATTCGGGGACATAATCTGTCGAGACCCTCGAAATTGAACAAAGAAAGCGCTCGAGAAATTCGAATGGTCATAACTTTCCACACAAATATCCGATTCGGGGACATAACTCATCTAGACGCTCGAAACTGAACAACGGAAGCTCTCGAGAAATTCAAAAGGTCATAAATTTCACTCGGATGTCCAATTCGGGGATATAGTATATCGAGACGCTCAAAATTGAACAGCGAAAGCTCTCGATAATTTTGAATGGTCATAACTTTTCACACGGATGTTCGATTTGGGGACATAATATATCGAGATGCTCGAAATTGAATAATGAAAGCTGTTGAGAAATTAAAATGGTCATATCTTTTAACACTGATGTCTGATTCGGGAACATAATATATCGACACGTTCGAAATTGAACAACGGAAGCTCTCGAGAAATTCGAATGGTCATAACTTTTCACACAGATGTCGGATTCGGGGACATAATCTATCGAGACACTTGAAATTGAACAAAGAAAGCGCTCGAGAAATTCGAATGCTCATAACTTTTCACACAAATATCCGATTCGGGGACATAACTCATCTAGACGCTCGAAATTGAACAACGGAAGCTCTCGAGAAATTTGAAAGGTCATAAATTTCACTCGAATGTCCGATTCGGGGATATAGTATATCGAGACGCTCAAAATTGAACAGCGGAAGCTCTCGAGAAATTTGAATGGTCGTAACTTTGCCCACGGATGTTCGATTTGGGGACATAATATATCGAGACGCTTGAAATTGAACAACGGAAGCTCTTGAGAAATTTGAATGGTCATAACATTTAACTCAGATGTCTGATTCGGGGACATAATATATCGAGACGCTCAAAATTGTACAATGAATGCTCTCGAGAAATTTGAATGGTCATAACATTTCACTCTGATGTCCGATTCGGGGACATAATATATCGAGACGCTCGAAATTGATCAACAGATGCTCTCGAGAAATTCAAATGGTCATAACTTTTCACACGGATGTCCGATTCGGGGACATAACTCATCTAGACGCTCGAAATTGAACAACGGAAGCTCTCGAGAAATTTGAAAGGTCATAAATTTCACTCGAATGTCCGATTCGGGGATATAGTATATCGAGACGCTCAAAATTGAACAGCGGAAGCTCTCGAGAAATTTGAATGGTCGTAACTTTGCCCACGGATGTTCGATTTGGGGACATAATATATCGAGACGCTTGAAATTGAACAACGGAAGCTCTTGAGAAATTTGAATGGTCATAACATTTAACTCAGATGTCTGATTCGGGGACATAATATATCGAGACGCTCAAAATTGTACAATGAATGCTCTCGAGAAATTTGAATGGTCATAACATTTCACTCTGATGTCCGATTCGGGGACATAATATATCGAGACGCTCGAAATTGATCAACAGATGCTCTCGAGAAATTCAAATGGTCATAACTTTTCACACGGATGTCCGATTCGGGGACATAATATATCGACACACTCGAAATTGTACAACGAAAGTTCTCGAGAAATTCGAATGGTCATAACATTTCACTCGGATGTTCGATTCGGGGACATAATATATCGAGACGTTCGAAATTGAACAACGGAAGCTCCTGAGAAATTCGAATGGTCATAACTTTTCACACAGATGTAGGATTCAGGGAAATAATCTATCGAGACACTCGAAATTGAACAAAGAAAGCGCTCGAGAAATTCGAGTGGTCATAACGTTTCACACAAATATCCGATTCGGGGACATAACTCATCTAGACGCTCGAAATTGAACAGCGGAAGCTCTCGAGAAATTTGAATGGTCGTAACTTTGCCCACAGATGTTCGATTTGGGGACATAATATAATGAGACGCTCGAAATTGAACAACGGAAGCTCTTTAGAAATTCGAATGGTCATAACTTTTCACACGAATGTCCGATTCGGGGAAATAATATATCGAGACGCTCGAAATTGAACAACGGAAGCTCTCGAGAAATTCGAATGGTCATAATTTTTCACTCGGATGTCCCAGTCGGAGACATAATTTATCGAGACGCATGAAATTGAACAACAGAAGCTCTTGAGAAATTCAAATGGTCATGAATTTTCGCACGGATGTCTTATTCGGGGACATAATATATCGTGATGATCGCAATTGAATAACGGAAACTCTCAAGAAATTTGAATGGTCATAACTTTTCACACGGATGTCTGATTTTGGGACATAATATATTGAGATGCTCGAAATTGAACAACGGAACCTCTCGAGAAATTGAAATGGCATAACTTTTGATTCGGATGTCCGATTCGGGGACATAATTTATCGAGACGCTCGAAATTGAACAAGAGAAGCTCTCGAGAAATTCAAATGGTCATAAGTTTTCGCACGGAATTCCGATTCGGGAACATAATATATCGAAATGCTCGTAATTGTACAATGGAAGCTCTCGAGAAATTCAAATGGTGATGAGGACATGACCAAGAGCAAGGGCAAGGATCCACTTGAAGGACTTGGAGGACCTATGACAAGGGCTAGAGCAAGGAAAGCCAAGGAAGCTCTTCAACAAGTGTTGTCCATACTATTTGAATACAAGCCCAAGTTTCAAGGAGAAAAGTCCAAGGTTGTGAGTTGTATCATGGCCCAAATGGAGGAGGACTAAATGGCACCACTTTGTCTCAATTTTAGAGTGTTTAGTTTGTCTTAATAATGGCCCAATCCTTGTAAAGTTGGCTGACCAAAAATATGTTTTGGGTTAATCAACTAAAAGTGCTTTAGTAGGTTTAGTTCAAGTTGTAATAAGGGCCCAATTGGCAACCTAGGCATCAGCCTTTTGGGAGACCAAATGGTGGCTGACTTGTTGGCTGTTGGGGGTGACCTTTGGTTGCCACAATTTCAGTTACACTCAGCCATTAAGTTTTTTTTAATTCCCTAGGTTAATGGCATTAAGTTATTTTAATTCTAGGTTAGTGGGTCATTACTAAAATCTGCTGTAAAGCTTCTATATAAGCTGAACCATTTTATCAATAAAGACAAGTTGAGTTTTATTCAGAAAATTAGAGTTTATCTCTTTTATCTTAGTGAGAGTGATTCTCCTAAATTCTTGAGTGATTCAAGAACACCTTGGCTGTATCAAAGGACTTTCACAACCTTTGTGTGTTGCCCTCGCTGGAAAGAGTGATTCTTTCCTTCCTTTCATCTTCACCCTTGTTCTTTCAAACCACAATTCCAGAAAATCCACCTCTGCCCCGAATTATCTCGTGGCCATAACTCCCATTTTACGCACTCAAATTAAGTGATTCTTGAGCCTAAATTGAATTTCAAAACGAGAGCTTCCACCTCGTTTTGGAATCACCTCATTTGGAGCCCTGTAGCTTCCGTAATTGCCATTTCTATATTTCTGTCCAGCCACCACTTAACCTACGTTTTACCATCCCATTCATCCATTTTATGCCAAAAACCACCTTATTAAGACCCACGAAATTAACCACCTTATTTTCCATCAAGGTTTAATCCTAGACGATCCTAAGTCAGCCCTTGTGCCATGAGGGTTCATATCAAATGGTCTCACTCGGATGTTTGATTCAGGTGCATAATATATCGAGGCGCTCAAAATTGAATAACGGAAGGTCTCGAGAAATTCGAATGATCATAACTTTTCTCACGGATGTCTGATTTTGGGACATAATTTATCAAGGCACTCGAAATTGAACAGCAGAAGCTCTCGAGAAATTTGAATAGTCATAACTTTTCACACGGATGTTCGATTTGGGGACATAATATATCGAGATGCTCGAAATTGAATAACGAAAGCTGTTGCGAAATTAAAATGGTCATATCCTTTAACACTGATGTCCGATTTGGGTAAATAATATATCGAGACGCTCGAAATTGAACAACGGAAGCTCTCGAGAAATTCGAATGATCATAACTTTTCACACGGATGTTCGATTTTGGGACATAATATAATGAGACGCTCGAAATTGAACAACGGAACCTCTCGAGAAATTTGAATGGTCGTAACTTTGCCCACGGATGTTCGATTTGGGGACATAATAGACGCTCGAAATTGAACAACGGAAGCTCTTGAGAAATTCGAATGGTCATAACTTTTGACACGAATGTCCGATTCGGGGAAATAATATATCGAGACGCTAGAAATTGAACAATCGAAGCTCTTGAGAAATTCGAATGGTCATAACTTTTCACACGGATGTTCCATTTGGGGACATAATATATGTAGATGCTCGAAATGGAACAGCGGAAGCTTTCAAGAAATTTGAATGGTCATAACTTTTCACCCGGATGTCCGATTCGGGAACATAATATATCGAGACGTTCGAAATTGAACAACGGAAGCTCTCGAGAAATTCGAATGGTCATAACTTTTCACACAGATGTCGGATTCGGGGACATAATCTATCGAGACACTCGAAATTGAACAAAGAAATGTCTCGAGAAATTCGAATGCTCATAACTTTTCACACAAATATCCGATTCGAGGACATAACTCATCTAGACGCTCGAAATTGAACAACGGAAGCTCTCGAGAAATTCGAAAGGTCATAAATTTCACTCGGATGTCCGATTCGGGGATATAGTATATCGAGACGTTCGAAATTGAACAGCGGAAGCTCTCGAGAAATTTGAATGGTCGTAACTTTGCCCACGGACGTTCGATTTGGGGACATAATATATCGAGACGCTCGAAATTGAACAACGGAAGCTCTTGAGAAATTCGAATGGTCATAACATTTAACTCAGATGTCTGATTCGGGGACACAATATATCGAGACGCTCAAAATTGTACAATGGATGCTCTCGAGAAATTTGAATGGTCATAACATTTCACTCTGATGTCCGATTCGGGGACATAATATATCGAGACGCTCGAAATTGAACAACGGATGCTCTCGAGAAATTCAAATGGTCATAACTTTTCACACGGATGTCCGATTCGGGGACATAATATATCGAGACGCTCGAAATTGTACAACGAAAGTTCTCGAGAAATTCGAATTGTCATAACTTTTCACACAGATGTCTGATTCATGGACATAATATATCGAGAAGCTCAAAATTGAACAGCTGAAGCTTTCGAGAAATTCGAATGGTCATAACTTTTCACACGGATGTCCGATTCGGGGAAATAATATATCGAGACTCTCGAAATTGAACAATGGAAGCGCTCGAGAAATTCGATTGGTCATAACTTTTCACACAAATATCCGATTCGGGGACATAACTCATCTAGACGCTCGAAATTGAACAACGGAAGCTCTCGGGAAATTCGAATGGTCATAAATTTGACTCGGATGTCTGATTCTGCGACATAATATATCGAGACACTCGAAATTGAACAAAGAAAGCGCTCGAGAAATTCGAATGGTCATAACTTTTCACACAAATATCCGATTCGGGGACATAACTCATCTAGACGCTCAAAATTGAACAACGGAAGCTATCGAGAAATTCGAATGGTCATAAATTTCACTCGGATGTCCGATTCTGGGACATAATATATCGAGATGCTCGAAATTGAACAACGGAAGCTCTCGAGAAATTCGAATGGTCATAACATTTAACTCAGATGTCTGATTCGGTGACATAATATATCGAGACGCTCAAAATTGAACAATGGATGCTCTCGAGAAATTTGAATGGTCATAACATTTCACTTTGATGTCCGATTCGGGGACATAATATATCGAGACCCTCGAAATTGAACAACGGATGCTCTCGAGAAATTCAAATGGTCATAACTTTTCACACGGATGTCCGATTCGGGGACATAATATATCGAGACGCTCGAAATTGAACAACGGAAGCTCTCGAGAAATTTGAATTGTCATAACTTTTCACACAGATGTCTGATTCATGGACATAATATATCGAGAAGCTCAAAATTGAACAGCTGAAGCTTTCGAGAAATTTAAATGGTCATAACTTTTCACACGGATGTCCGATTCGGGGAAATAATATATCGAGACACTCGAAATTGAACAAAGAAAGCGCTCGAGAAATTCGAATGGTCATAACTTTTCACACAAATATCCGATTCGGGGACATAACTCATCTAGACGCTCAAAATTGAACAGCGGAAGCTATCGAGAAATTCGAATGGTCATAAATTTCACTCGGATGTCCGATTCTGGGACATAATATATCGAGATGCTCGAAATTGAACAACGGAAGCTCTCGAGAAATTCGAATGATCATAACTTTTCACACAGATGTCTGATTCATGGACATAATATATCGAGAGGCTCGAAATTGAACAGCTGAAGCTTTCGAGAAATTCGAATGGTCATAACTTTTCACACGGATGTTCGACTTTGGGACATAATATATTGAGATGCTCGAAATTGAACAACGGAACCTCTCGAGAAATTGAAATGGCATAACTTTTGATTCGGATGTCCGATTCGGGGACATAATTTATCGAGACGCTCGAAATTGAACAACGTATGCTCTCGAGAAATTCGAATGGTCATAACAATTCACACGGATGTCCGATTCGTGGACATAAGACATCGAGACGCTCGAAATTGAACA
Organism: Glycine soja; assembly: GCF_004193775.1. Lineage (NCBI taxonomy): Eukaryota > Viridiplantae > Streptophyta > Magnoliopsida > Fabales > Fabaceae > Glycine > Glycine soja. The sequence goes on from NC_041013.1 coordinate 24,672,737, forward strand.
GCGGAAGCTTTCGAGAAATTCGAATGCTCATAACTTTTCAAACGGATGTCCGATTCGGGGACATAACTCATCTAGACGCTCGAAATTGTACAACGAAAGTTCTCGAGAAATTCGAATGGTCATAACATTTCACTCGGATGTTCGATTCGGGGACATAATATATCGAGACGTTCGAAATTGAACAACGGAAGCTCTCGAGAAATTCGAATGGTCATAACTTTTAACATAGATGTCGGATTCGGGGACATAATCTATCGAGACACTCGAAATTGAACAAAGAAAGCGCTCGAGAAATTCGAATGGTCATAACATTTCACACAAATATCCGATTCGGGGACATAACTCATCTACACGCTCGAAATTGAACAACGGAAGCTCTCGAGAAATTCGAATGGTCATAAATTTCACTCGGATGTCCGATTCGGGGATATAGTATATCGAGACGCTCGAAATTGAACAGCGGAAGCTCTCGAGAAATTTGAATGGTCATAACTTTTCACACGGATGTTCGATTTGGGGACATAATATATCGAGATGCTCGAAATTGAATAACGAAAGCTGTTGAGAAATTAAAATGGTTATATCTTTTAACACTGATGTCCGATTCGGGGAAATAATATATCGAGACGCTCGAAATTGAACAACGGAAGCTCTTGAGAAATTCAAATGGTCATAACTTTTCACACGGATGTTTGATTCGGGGAAATAATATATCGAGACGCTCGAAATTGTACAACGGAACCTCTCGAGAATTCCAAATGGTCAGAACTTTTCACACGGATGTCCGATTTTGGGACATAATATATCGAGACACTCGAAATTGAACAACTGAACCTCTCGAAAAATTCAAATGGTCATAACTTTTCACTCGGATGTCCCAGTCGAAGACATAATTTATCGAGATGCACGAAATATAACAACAGAAGCTCTTGAGAAATTCAAATGGTAATGAATTTTCGCACGGATGTCCGATTCGGGGACATAATATATTGACAGGATCGAAATTGAATTACGGAAACTCTCAAGAAATTTGAATGGTCATAACTTTTCACACAGATGTCTGATTTTTGGACATAATATATTGAGATGCCCAAAATTGAACAACGAAACCTCTCGAGAAATTGAAATGGCATAACTTTTGATTCGGATGTCCGATTCGGGGACATAATTTATCGAGACGCTCGAAATTGAACAAGAGAAGCTCTCGAGAAATTCAAATTGTCATAACTTTTCGCACGGAATTCCGATTCGGGAACATAATATATCGAGACACTCGAAATTGTACAATGGAAGCTCTCGAGAAATTCAAATGGTCTCACTCGGATGTTTGATTCAGGTGCATAATATATCGAGGCGCTCAAAATTAAACAACGGAAGCTCTCGAGAAATTCGAATGATCATAACTTTTCACACGGATGTTCGATTTTGGGACATAATATAATGAGACGCTCGAAATTGAACAACGGAACCTCTCGAGAAATTTGAATGGTCGTAACTTTGCCCACGGATGTTCGATTTGGGGACATAATATATCGAGATGCTTGAAATTGAACAACGGAAGCTTTCGAGAAATTTGAATGGTCATAACTTTTCACACGAATGTCTGATTTTGGGACATAATATAGCAAGACGCCCGAAATTGAACAATGGAAGCTCTCGAGAAATTCGAATGGTCATAACTTTTCACACGGATGTCCGATTGGGGGACATAACTCATGTACACGCTAGAAATTGAGCAATAGAAGCTTTCGAGAAATTTGAATGGTCATAATTTTTCACCCGGATGTCCGATTTGGGAAAACATAATATATCAAGACGCTCGAAATTGAACAACGAAGGCTCTCGAGAAATTCAAATGGTCATAACTTTTCACAAGGATGTCCTAATCGGCGACATAATATATCGAGACGCTCGGAATTGAACATCGTCTAGACGCTCGAGAAATTCCAACGGTCATAACTTTTAACTAGGATGTTTGATTCGGGGACATAACTCGTCTAGACGCTCAAAATTGAACAACGAAAACTCTTGAGAAATTCGAATGGTCATAACATTTAACTCAGATGTCTGATTCGGGGACATAATATATCGAGATGCTAAAAAATGAACAACGGATGCTCTCGAGAAATTCGAATGGTCATAACATTTCACTCGGATGTCCGATTCGGGGACATAATATATTGAGACGCTCGAAATTGAATAACGGATGCTCTCGAAAAATTCGAACGGTGATAACATTTCACTCGGATGTCTGATTCGTGGACATAATATATCGAGACGCTCGAAATTGAACAGATGAAGCTTTCGAGAAATTCGAATGGTCATAACTTTTCACACGGATGTCCGATTTTGGGACATAATATATCGAGACGCTCAAAATTGAATAACAGAAGCTCTCGAGAAATTCGAATGGTCTTAACCTTTCACACGGATGTTCGATTTGGGGACATAATATATTGAAATGCTCGAAGTTGAACAACCGAAGCTTTCGAGAAATTTGAATGGTCATAACTTTTCACACGGATGTCCGATTTTGGGACATAATATATCAAGACACTCGAAATTGAACAACGGAAGCTCTCGAGAAATTCGAATGGTCATAACTTTTCACACGAATGTCCGAGTCGGGGACATAATTTCTCGAGACGCTCGAAATTGAACAACAGAAGCTCTCGAGAAATTCAAATGGTCATGAATTTTCACACGGATGTCCGTTTCGGGCACATAATATATCGAGATGATCGAAATTGAATAACGGAAGCTCTCGAGAAATTTGAATGGTCATAACTTTTCACTAGGATGTCCGATTCGTGGACATAATATATCGAGATGATCGAAATTGAACAACGGAAGCTTTCGAGAAATTTGAAAGGTCATAACTTTTCACACGGATGTCCGATTCGGGGACATAACTCATCTGGATGCACGAAATTGTACAACGGAAGTTGTCGAGAAATTCGAATGGTCATAACACTTCACTCGGATGTTCGATTCGGGGACATAATATATCGAGACGCTCGAAATTGAACAACGGAAGCTCTCGAGAAATTCGAATGGTCATAACTTTTCACACGGATGTCCGATTGGGCGACATAACTCATGTAGACGCTCGAAATTGAACAACGTATGATCTCGAGAAATTCGAATGGTCATAACAATTCGCTTGGATGTCCGATTCGGGGACATAATATATCGAGACGCTCGAAATTGAACAGCGGAAGCTTTCGAGAAATTCGAATGGTCATAACTTTTCACACAGATGTCGGATTCGGGGACATAATCTATCGAGACACTCGAAATTGAACAAAGAAAGCGCTCGAGAAATTCGAATGGTCATAACTTTTCACACAAATGTCCGATTCGGGGACATAACTCATCTAGACGCTCGAAATTGAACAACGGAAGCTCTCGAGAAATTCGAATGGTCATAAATTTCACTCAGATGTCCGATTCGGGGATATAATATATCGAGATGGTCGAAATTGAACAGCGGAAGCTCTCGAGAAATTTGAATGGTCATAACATTTCAGACGGATGTTCGATTTGGGGACATAATATATCGAGATGCTCGAAATTGAATAACGAAAGCTGTTGAGAAATTAAAATGGTCATATCTTTTAACACTGATGTCCGATTCGGGGAAATAATATATCGAGACGCTCGAAATTGAACAACGGAAGCTCTCGAGAAATTCGAATGATCATAACTTTTCACACGGATGTCCATTTTTGGGACATAATATATCAAGACGCTCGAAATTGAACAATTGAAGCTCTCGAGAAATTCGAATGGTCATAACTTTTCACACGGATGTCCGATTGGGGGACATAACTCATGTACACGCTCGAAATTGAGCAACGTAAGCTCTCGAGAAATTCGAATGGTCATAACATTTCACTCGGATGTCCGATTCGAGGACATAATATATCGAGACGCTTGAAATTGAACACCGGAAGCTCTCGATAAATTTGAATCGTCATAACTTTTCACACGGATGTCCGATTCGGGGAAATAATATATAGAGACGCTCGAAATTGAACAACGGAAGCTCTTGAGAAATTCGAATGGTCATAACTTTTCACACGAATGTTCGATTTGGGGACATAATATATCTAGATGCTCGAAATTGAACAGCGGAAGCTTTCGAGAAATTTGAATGGTCATAACTTTTCACCCGGATGTCCGATTCGGGAACATAATATATCGAGACGCTCGAAATTGAACAACGGATGCCCTCGACAAATTCCAATGGTCATAACTTTTCACTTGGATATCCGATTAAGGAGCATAATATATCGAGACGCTCGAAATTGAACAACGGAAGCTCTCGAGAAATTCGAATGGTCATAACTTTTCACACGGATGTCCGATTGGGGGACATAACTCATGTAGACGCTCGAAATTGAACAACGTATGCTCTCGAGAAATTCGAATGGTCATAACAATTCGCTCGGATGTCCGATTCGTGGACATAATATATCGCGACGCTCGAAATTGAACAGCGGAAGCTTTCGAGAAATTTGAATGGTCATAACTTTTCACACAGATGTCGGATTCGGGGACATAATCTATCGAGACACTCGAAATTGAACAAAGAAAGCGCTCGAGAAATTCGAATGGTCATAACTTTTCACACAAATGTCCGACTCGGGGACATAACTCATCTGGACGCTCGAAATTGTACAACGGAAGTTGTCGAGAAATTCGAATGGTCGTAACATTTCACTCGGATGTTCGATTCGGGGACATAATATATCGAGACGCTCGAAATTGAACAACGGAAGCTCTCGAGAAATTCGAATGGTCATAACTTTTCACACGGATGTCCGATTGGGCGACATAACTCATGTAGACGCTCGAAATTGAACAACGTATGCTCTCGAGAAATTCGAATGGTCATAACAATTCGCTCGGATGTCCGATTTGTGGACATAGTATATCGGGACGCTCGAAATTGAACAGCGAAAGCTTTCGAGAAATTCGAATGGTCATAACTTTTCACACAGATGTCGGATTCGGGGACATAATCTATCGAGACACTCGAAATTGAACAAAGAAAGCGCTCGAGAAATTCGAATGGTCATAACTTTTCACACAAATGTCCGATTCGGGGACATAATATATCGAGATGCTCAAAATTGAACAACAATAGCTCTTGATAAATTCAAATGGTCATGAATTTTCACACTGATGACCGATTCAGGGACGTAATATATCGAGATGCTCGAAATTGAACAACAGAAGCTCTCGAGAAATTCAAATGGTCATGAATTTTCGCAGGGATGTCCGATTTGGGGAAATAATATATCGAGACGCTCGAAATTGAATAAAGGATGCTCTCGAGAAATTCGAATGGTCATAACTTTTCACACGGATGTCTGATTTTGGGACATAATATATCGAGACGCTCGAAATTGAACAACAGAACCTCTCGAGAAATTGAAATGGTCATAACTTTTCATTTGGATGTTCGATTCGGGGACATAATTTATCGAGACGCTCAAAATTGAACAACAGAAGGTCTCGAGAAATTCAAATGGCCATAAATTTTCACACGAAATTTCGATTCGGGAACATAATATATCGAAACGCTCGAAATTGAACAACATAAGCTCTCGAGAAATTCCTATGGTCATAACTTTTCCCTCGGATGTTCGATTCGGGGACATAATTTATCTAGATGCTCGAAATTGAACACCAGAAGCTCTCGAGAAATTCAAATGGTCATGACTTTTCACACGGATGCCCGATTCGAGGACATAATATATCGAGACGCTCAAAATTGAACAACTGAAGCTCTTGATAAATTCAAATGGTCATGAATTTTCACACTAATGTCCGATTCGGGGACATAATATATCGGCATGCTCGAAATTGAACAACAGAAGATCTCGAGAAATTCCAATGTTCATGACTTTTCCCTTGAATGTACGATTCGGCGGTATAATATATCGAGGCGCTCGAAATTGAACAATGGATGCGCTCGACAAATTCGATTGGTCATAACTTTTCACGCGGATGTCTGATTTTGGGACATAATATATCGAGATGCTCGAAATTGTACAACGTAACCTCTCGAGAATTTCAAATGGTCATAAATTTTCACACGGATGTCCGATTTTGGGACATAATATATCGAGACACTCCAAATTGAACAACGGAACCTCTCGAGAAATTCAAATGGTCATAACTTTTCACTCGGATGTCCGAGTCGGGGACATAATTTATCGAGACGCTCAAAATTGAACAACAGAAGCTCTCGAGAAATTCAAATGGTCATAACATTTCACACGGATTTCCGATTTTGGGACTTAATATATCGAGACGCTCGAAATTGAACAACGGAACCTCTCGAGAAATTCCAACGGTCATAACTTGTAACTAGGATGTTTGATTCGGGGACATAACTCGTCTAGACGCTCGAAATTGAACAACGAAAACTCTTGAGAAATTCGAATGGTCATAACATTTAACTCAGATGTCTGATTCGGGGACATAATATATCGAGACGCTAAAAAATGAACAACGGATGCTCTCGAGAAATTCGAATGGTCATAACATTTAACTCGGATGTCCGATTCGGGGACATAATATATCGAGACGCTCGAAATTCAACAACGGATGCTCTCGAGAAATTCGAACGGTGATAACATTTCACTCGGATGTCTGATTCGTGGACATAATATATCGAGACGCTCGAAATTGAACAGATGAAGCTTTCGAGAAATTCGAATGGTCATAACATTTCACACGGATGTCCGATTTTGGGACATAATATATCGAGACGCTCAAAATTGAACAACGGAAGCTCTCTAGAAATTCGAATGGTCTTAACCTTTCAGACGGATGTTCGATTTAGGGACATAATATATTGAAATGCTCGAAGTTGAACAACCGAAGCTTTCGAGAAATTTGAATGGTCATATCTTTTCACACGGATGTCCGATTCAGGTGCATAATATATCGAGACGCTCGAAATTGAATAACGGAAGGTCTCGAGAAATTCGAATGGTCATAACTTTTCTCACGGATGTCTGATTTTGGGACATAATTTATCTAGACCCTCGAAATTGAACAACGGAAGCTCTCGAGAAATTCAAAAGGTCATGACTTTTCGCACGGATGTCCGATTCGGGGACATAATATATCTAGAGGCTAGAAATTGAACCAAAGCTCTTCATAAATTCAAATGGTCATGACTTTTCACACTGATGTCCGATTCAGGGACGTAATATATCGAGATGCTCGAAATTGAACAACAGAAGCTCTCGAGAAATTCAAATGGTCATGAATTTTCGCAGGGATGTCCGATTTGGGGAAATAATATATCGAGACGCTTGAAATTGAATAAAGGATGCTCTCGAGAAATTCGAATGGTCATAACTTTTCACACGGATGTCTGATTTTGGGACATAATATATCGAGACGCTCGAAATTGAACAACAGAACCTCTCGAGAAATTGAAATGGTCATAACTTTTCATTCGGATGTTCGATTCGGGGACATAATTTATCGAGACGCTCAAAATTGAGCAACAGAAGGTCTCAAGAAATTCAAATGGTCATAAATTTTCACACGAAATTTCGATTCGGGGACATAATATATCGAAACGCTCGAAATTGAACAACATAAGCTCTCGAGAAATTCAAATGGTCATGACTTTTCACACGGATGCCCGATTCGAGGACATAATATATCAAGACGCTCAAAATTGAACAACCGAAGCTCTTGATAAATTCAAATGGTCATGAATTTTCACACTGATGTCCGATTCGGGGACATAATATATCGGCATGCTCGAAATTGAACAACAGAAGATCTCGAGAAATTCCAATGGTCATGACTTTTCCCTTGAATGTACGATTCGGCGGTATAATATATCGAGACGCTCGAAATTGAACAATGGATGCGCTCGACAAATTCGATTGGTCATAACTTTTCACACGGATGTCTGATTTTGGGACATAATATATCGAGACGCTCGAAATTGTACAACGGAACCTCTCGAGAATTTCAAATGGTCATAAATTTTCACACGGATGTCCGATTTTGGGACATAATATATCGAGACGCTCCAAATTGAACAACGGAACCTCTCGAGAAATTCAAATGGTCATAACTTTTCACTCGGATGTCCGAGTCGGGGACATAATTTATCGAGACGCTCGAAATTGAACAACAGAAGCTCTCGAGAAATTCAAATGGTCATAACATTTCACACGGATTTCCGATTTTGGGACATAATATATCGAGACGCTCGAAATTGAACAACGGATGCCCTCGACAAATTCCAATGGTCATAACTTTTCACTTGGATATCCGATTAAGGAGCATAATATATCGAGACGCTCGAAATTGAACAACGGAAGCTCTCGAGAAATTCGAATGGTCATAACTTTTCACACGGATGTCCGATTGGGGGACATAACTCATGTAGACGCTCGAAATTGAACAACGTATGCTCTCGAGAAATTCGAATGGTCATAACAATTCGCTCGGATGTCCGATTCGTGGACATAATATATCGCGACGCTCGAAATTGAACAGCGGAAGCTTTCGAGAAATTTGAATGGTCATAACTTTTCACACAGATGTCGGATTCGGGGACATAATCTATCGAGACACTCGAAATTGAACAAAGAAAGCGCTCGAGAAATTCGAATGGTCATAACTTTTCACACAAATGTCCGACTCGGGGACATAACTCATCTGGACGCTCGAAATTGTACAACGGAAGTTGTCGAGAAATTCGAATGGTCGTAACATTTCACTCGGATGTTCGATTCGGGGACATAATATATCGAGACGCTCGAAATTGAACAACGGAAGCTCTCGAGAAATTCGAATGGTCATAACTTTTCACACGGATGTCCGATTGGGCGACATAACTCATGTAGACGCTCGAAATTGAACAACGTATGCTCTCGAGAAATTCGAATGGTCATAACAATTCGCTCGGATGTCCGATTTGTGGACATAGTATATCGGGACGCTCGAAATTGAACAGCGAAAGCTTTCGAGAAATTCGAATGGTCATAACTTTTCACACAGATGTCGGATTCGGGGACATAATCTATCGAGACACTCGAAATTGAACAAAGAAAGCGCTCGAGAAATTCGAATGGTCATAACTTTTCACACAAATGTCCGATTCGGGGACATAATATATCGAGATGCTCAAAATTGAACAACAATAGCTCTTGATAAATTCAAATGGTCATGAATTTTCACACTGATGACCGATTCAGGGACGTAATATATCGAGATGCTCGAAATTGAACAACAGAAGCTCTCGAGAAATTCAAATGGTCATGAATTTTCGCAGGGATGTCCGATTTGGGGAAATAATATATCGAGACGCTCGAAATTGAATAAAGGATGCTCTCGAGAAATTCGAATGGTCATAACTTTTCACACGGATGTCTGATTTTGGGACATAATATATCGAGACGCTCGAAATTGAACAACAGAACCTCTCGAGAAATTGAAATGGTCATAACTTTTCATTTGGATGTTCGATTCGGGGACATAATTTATCGAGACGCTCAAAATTGAACAACAGAAGGTCTCGAGAAATTCAAATGGCCATAAATTTTCACACGAAATTTCGATTCGGGAACATAATATATCGAAACGCTCGAAATTGAACAACATAAGCTCTCGAGAAATTCCTATGGTCATAACTTTTCCCTCGGATGTTCGATTCGGGGACATAATTTATCTAGATGCTCGAAATTGAACACCAGAAGCTCTCGAGAAATTCAAATGGTCATGACTTTTCACACGGATGCCCGATTCGAGGACATAATATATCGAGACGCTCAAAATTGAACAACTGAAGCTCTTGATAAATTCAAATGGTCATGAATTTTCACACTAATGTCCGATTCGGGGACATAATATATCGGCATGCTCGAAATTGAACAACAGAAGATCTCGAGAAATTCCAATGTTCATGACTTTTCCCTTGAATGTACGATTCGGCGGTATAATATATCGAGGCGCTCGAAATTGAACAATGGATGCGCTCGACAAATTCGATTGGTCATAACTTTTCACGCGGATGTCTGATTTTGGGACATAATATATCGAGATGCTCGAAATTGTACAACGTAACCTCTCGAGAATTTCAAATGGTCATAAATTTTCACACGGATGTCCGATTTTGGGACATAATATATCGAGACACTCCAAATTGAACAACGGAACCTCTCGAGAAATTCAAATGGTCATAACTTTTCACTCGGATGTCCGAGTCGGGGACATAATTTATCGAGACGCTCAAAATTGAACAACAGAAGCTCTCGAGAAATTCAAATGGTCATAACATTTCACACGGATTTCCGATTTTGGGACTTAATATATCGAGACGCTCGAAATTGAACAACGGAACCTCTCGAGAAATTCCAACGGTCATAACTTGTAACTAGGATGTTTGATTCGGGGACATAACTCGTCTAGACGCTCGAAATTGAACAACGAAAACTCTTGAGAAATTCGAATGGTCATAACATTTAACTCAGATGTCTGATTCGGGGACATAATATATCGAGACGCTAAAAAATGAACAACGGATGCTCTCGAGAAATTCGAATGGTCATAACATTTAACTCGGATGTCCGATTCGGGGACATAATATATCGAGACGCTCGAAATTCAACAACGGATGCTCTCGAGAAATTCGAACGGTGATAACATTTCACTCGGATGTCTGATTCGTGGACATAATATATCGAGACGCTCGAAATTGAACAGATGAAGCTTTCGAGAAATTCGAATGGTCATAACATTTCACACGGATGTCCGATTTTGGGACATAATATATCGAGACGCTCAAAATTGAACAACGGAAGCTCTCTAGAAATTCGAATGGTCTTAACCTTTCAGACGGATGTTCGATTTAGGGACATAATATATTGAAATGCTCGAAGTTGAACAACCGAAGCTTTCGAGAAATTTGAATGGTCATATCTTTTCACACGGATGTCCGATTCAGGTGCATAATATATCGAGACGCTCGAAATTGAATAACGGAAGGTCTCGAGAAATTCGAATGGTCATAACTTTTCTCACGGATGTCTGATTTTGGGACATAATTTATCTAGACCCTCGAAATTGAACAACGGAAGCTCTCGAGAAATTCAAAAGGTCATGACTTTTCGCACGGATGTCCGATTCGGGGACATAATATATCTAGAGGCTAGAAATTGAACCAAAGCTCTTCATAAATTCAAATGGTCATGACTTTTCACACTGATGTCCGATTCAGGGACGTAATATATCGAGATGCTCGAAATTGAACAACAGAAGCTCTCGAGAAATTCAAATGGTCATGAATTTTCGCAGGGATGTCCGATTTGGGGAAATAATATATCGAGACGCTTGAAATTGAATAAAGGATGCTCTCGAGAAATTCGAATGGTCATAACTTTTCACACGGATGTCTGATTTTGGGACATAATATATCGAGACGCTCGAAATTGAACAACAGAACCTCTCGAGAAATTGAAATGGTCATAACTTTTCATTCGGATGTTCGATTCGGGGACATAATTTATCGAGACGCTCAAAATTGAGCAACAGAAGGTCTCAAGAAATTCAAATGGTCATAAATTTTCACACGAAATTTCGATTCGGGGACATAATATATCGAAACGCTCGAAATTGAACAACATAAGCTCTCGAGAAATTCAAATGGTCATGACTTTTCACACGGATGCCCGATTCGAGGACATAATATATCAAGACGCTCAAAATTGAACAACCGAAGCTCTTGATAAATTCAAATGGTCATGAATTTTCACACTGATGTCCGATTCGGGGACATAATATATCGGCATGCTCGAAATTGAACAACAGAAGATCTCGAGAAATTCCAATGGTCATGACTTTTCCCTTGAATGTACGATTCGGCGGTATAATATATCGAGACGCTCGAAATTGAACAATGGATGCGCTCGACAAATTCGATTGGTCATAACTTTTCACACGGATGTCTGATTTTGGGACATAATATATCGAGACGCTCGAAATTGTACAACGGAACCTCTCGAGAATTTCAAATGGTCATAAATTTTCACACGGATGTCCGATTTTGGGACATAATATATCGAGACGCTCCAAATTGAACAACGGAACCTCTCGAGAAATTCAAATGGTCATAACTTTTCACTCGGATGTCCGAGTCGGGGACATAATTTATCGAGACGCTCGAAATTGAACAACAGAAGCTCTCGAGAAATTCAAATGGTCATAACATTTCACACGGATTTCCGATTTTGGGACATAATATATCGAGACGCTCGAAATTGAACAACGGAACCTCTCGAGAAATTCTAATGGTCATAACTTTTCACTCGGATGTCCGAGTCGGGGACATAATTTATCGAGACGCTCGAAATTGAACAACAGAAGCTCTCGAGAAATTCAAATGGTCGTGAATTTTCGCACGGATGTCTATTTCGGGGACATAATATATCAAGACGCTCGAAATTGAATAACGGAAGCTCTCGAAAAATTCGAATGGTCATAACTTTTCACACGGATGTCTGATTTTGGGACATAATATATCGAGACGTTCGAAATTGATCAACAGAACCTCTCGAGAAATTGAAATGGTCATAACTTTTCATTCGGATGTTCGATTCGGGGACATAATTTATCGAGACGCTCGAAATTGAACAACGGAAGCTCTCGAGAAATTCAAATGGTCATGACTTTTCCCTTGGATGTCCTATTCGACAGTATAATATATCGAGACGCTCGAAGTTGAACAATGGAAGCTCTTGATAAATTCAAATGTTCTTGATTTTTCACACTGATGTCCGATTCGGGGACATAATATATCGAGATGGTCGAAATTGAACACCGGAAGCTCTCGACAAATTCCAATGGTCATGACTTGTCCCTTGGATGTCCTATTCGGCGGTATAATATATCGAGACGTCGACTAATGAGTTTTTTTATTCAATCCCTGAATGAAATTTGCATGATGTTGGTTAGGAAATGTTCGATGGGCGTCATCCGGTGATTCTTCTTTGTTTGACCTCGATCGGTCATCTCTCCTGGCCGACGTCGATTGTCATTTTTTTTTATCCATTTTGGTGAATAATATTTTTTTGCCGAGATGGGCTAATGTTTTCCTAGTCGAATAAATGGTAACATGCCAGTTTCGGCCGAAACGAAACGTTGGTTGAGCTCGCACAAAAAAACCTAGCCAACCTACATTGTAAATTTTTTATGCAACACCAAAACAAGAAAACTTCTTGTGCCGTAAAAAAAAACATTATTTGACAGCGAGCGTTTTTAAAAAAAAATTGCGCAACGTCGGCTGAAAAATATCAGTCGGGGCTTTTTCACGACCGATGTCGGCTATTGAGTTTTCAATGCAATCCGTGAACAAAATTTGCATGATGTCGGTTAGGAAATGTTCGATCGGCATCATCCTGTGAAGTTTCTTTTTTGGACCTCGATCGGTCATCATTCCTGACCGACGTCGACTGTCATTTTTGTCGATCAATATCGGTCAATAATATTTTTTTGCCGTGGTGGGCTAATGTTTTCCTGGCCGAATAAACATGCCAGTTTCGGCCGAAACAAAACGTCGGTTGAGCTCGAACAAAAAAACCAAGCCGACCTACATAGTAAATTTTTTATGCAACACCAATACAAGAAAACTTCCTCGGTCGTAAAAAAAACATTATCTGCCAGCTAGCGTTTTTTTAAAAAAATTGCGCAATGTCGGCTGAAAAATATCAGTCGGGGCTATTTCATGACCGTTGTCGGCTATTGAGTTTTCTATTCAAATCCTGAATGAAATATGCATGAAGACGGTTAGCAAATATTTTTTTGCCGAGGTAGGCTAATGTTTTCCTGGCAGAATAAATGGAAACATGCTAGTTTCGGCCGAAACAAAACGCCGGTTGAGCTCGCACGAAAAAACCTAGCCGAAGTACATTGTAAATTTTTTATGCAACACCTAAACAAGAAAACTTCCTCTGCCGTTAAAAAAACATTATCGGCCATCGAGCGTTTTTAAAAAACAATTTTGCAATGTTGGCTGAAAAATATCAGTCGGGGCTATTTCACGACCAATGTCGGCTATTGAGTTTTCAATTCAACCCGTGAACGAAATTTGCATGATGTCGGTTAGGAAATGTTCGATCGGCATCATCCGGTGAAGCTTCTTTGTTAGACCTCGATCGGTCATCTTTCCAGGCCGACGTCGACTGTCATTTTTTTTTATCCATTTCGGTGAATAATATTTTTTTGCGAAGATGGGCTAATGTTTTCCTGGCCGAATAAATGGGAAAATGCCAGTTTCGGCCGAAACAAAACATCGGTTGAGCTCGCACGAAAAACCTAGCTGAAGTACATTGTAACTTTTTTATGCAACACCAAAACAAGAAAACTTACTCTGCCGTAAAAAAAACATTATCGACCAGCGAGCGTTTTTTAAAAAAATTGTGCAATGTCGGCTGAAAAATATCAGTCGCTACTTCACGACCGATGTCGGCTAATGAGTTTTTTATTCAATCCCTGAATGAAATTTGCATGATGTCGGTTAGGAAATGTTCGATGGGCGTCATCCGGTGAAGCTTCTTTGTTAGACCTCGATCGGTCATCTTTCCAGGCTGACGTCGACTGTCATTTTTTTTTATCCATTTCGGTGAATAATATTTTTTTGCGGAGATGGGCTAATGTTTTCCTGGCCGAATAAATGGGAAAATGCCAGTTTCGGCCGAAACAAAACATCGGTTGAGCTCGCACAAAAAACCTAGCCGACCTACATTGTAAACTTTTTATGCAACACCAAAACAAGAAAACTTCCTATGCCGTAAAAATAACATTATCTGACAGCTAGCGTTTTTTAAAAAAATTTGCGCAATGTCGACTGAAAAATATCAGTCGGGGCTTTTTCACGACTGATGTCGGCTATTGAGTTTTCAATTCAATCCGTGAACGAAATTTGCATGATATCGGTTAGGAAATGTTCGATCGGCATCATCCTGTGAAGTTTCTTTTTTAGACATCGATCGGTCATATTTCCTGGTCGACGTCGACTGTCATTTTTTTTATCAATATCGGTCAATAATATTTTTTTGCCGAGGTGGGCTAATGTTTTCCTTGCCAAATAAACATGCGACTTTCAGCCGAAACAAAACGTTGGTTGAACTCGCACAAAAAAACCTAGCCGACCTACATTGTACATTTTTTATGCAACACCAAACCAAGAGAACTTCCTGTGCCATAAAAAAAACATTATCTGACAGCGAGCGTTTTTTAAAAAAAATTTAAATGAAATATGCATGAAGTCGGTTAGCAAATATTTTTTGCCGAGGTAGGCTATTGTTTTCCTGGCAGAATAAATGGAAACATGCCAGTTTCGGCCGAAACAAAACGCCGGTTGAGCTCGCACGAAAAAACCTAGCCGAAGTACATTGTAAATTTTTTATGCAACACCAAAACAAGAAAACTTCCTCTGCCGTAAAAAAAACATTATCGGCCATCGAGCGTTTTTAAAAAACAATTTTGCAATGTTGGCTGAAAAATATCAGTCGGGGCTATTTCATGACCAATGTCGGCTATTGAGTTTTCAATTCAACCCGTGAACGAAATTTGCATGATGTCGGTTAGGAAATGTTCGATCGGCATCATCCGATGATGCTTCTTTTTTAGACCACGATCGTTCATCTTTCCTGGCCGACGTCGACTGTCATTTTTTTCGATCAATATCGGTGAATAATTTTTTTTTGCCGAGATGGGCTAATGTTTTCCTGGCCGAATAAATGAGAGCATTCCAGTTTCAGCCGAAACAAAAGGTCGGTTGAGCTCGCACAAAAAAACCTAGCTGACGTACATTGTAAAATTTTATGCAACACCAAAACAAGAAAACTTCCTCTGCTGTAAAAAAAAATTATCGGCCAGCGAGCGTTTTTTAAAAAAAATTGCACAATGTCGGCTGAAAAATATCAGTCGGGGCTATTTCACGACCGATGTCGGCTATTGAGTTTTCAATTCAATCCGTGAACGAAATTTGCATGATGTCGGTTAGGAAATGTTCGATTGGCGTCATCCGATGATGCTTCTTTTTAGACCTCGTTGGTCATCTTTCCTAGCCGACGTCGACTGTCATTTTTTTTTATCTGGCCGTATAAATGGGAACATGTCAGTTTCGATCGAAACAAAACTTCAGTTGAGCTTTGATGTGAACCTTACGGGGCGGATCGTTTTATATAGGCTACGGAGATTTGGATGACGCCACTTCCGATGAAGGAAGATAAGTCAGGGTAGACGCCACTTCCGGTGAAGGAAGATAAGTCAGGGTAGACACCACTTTCGGTGAAGGAAGATAAGTCCGGGTAGACGCCACTTCCAGTGAAGGAAGATAAGTCAGGGTAGATGCCACTTCAGGTGAAGGAAGATAAGTCTGGGTAGACGCCACAAGGATTACCTTGATAAGTCTGATAATTGGTTCAACAAGGAACCCAGAGAGAAACTCTCACCCAACTTTATCAAATGCCAAAAGTTTTCTTATTCAAAACAAAAACCAATACTTATAGTGTAGCTGAACAAAAAGATAAAAATAGACATGGGCCTTCTAAACAGTTTGGGTCAAAATTACAATAAAAATAAATTATAACTAAAAACTTATTTAACTTGGGCCTTCAAATTAGTTTGGGCCTTCAGCAACAATTGATAGTCTTGATAGTGTCTCTGCCTCTGGGCCTTCATCCTTCTCCACTCGGGGGCTTTGTCCTTCTCCACTTGGGCCTTTAGCCTGTATTTGGCCAGTTTCATGATTCTCATCAAGCTTGCACAAAAAAACCTAGCCGACGTACATTGTAAATTTTTTATGCAACACCAAAATAAGAAAACTTCCTCTGCCGTTAAAAAAAACATTGTTGGCAAGCAAGCGTTTTTAATAAAAAAATTGCGCAATGTCGGCTGAAAAATATCAGTCGGGGCTATTTTACGACCGATGTCGGCTATTGAGTTTTCAATTCAATCCGTGAAAGAAATATGCATGATGTCGGTTAGGAAATGTTCGATCATCGTCATCCGATGATGCTTCTTTTTTAGACCTCGATCGTTCATCTTTCCTTGCCGACGTCGACTGTCATTTTTTTCGACCAATATCGGTGAATAATATTTTTTTGCCGAGATGGGCTAATGTTTTCCTGGCCGAATAAATGGGAACATGCCAGTTTCGGCCGAAACAAAATGTCCGTTGAGCTCGCACAAAAAAACCTAGCCGACGTACATTGTAAATTATTTATGCAACTCCAAAACAAGAAAACTTCCTTTGCCGTTAAAAAAAACATTATCGGCCAGGGAGCGTTATGAAAAAAATATTGCGCAATGTCGGCTGAAAAATAACAGTCGGGGCTATTTCACGACCGATGTCGGCTATTGGGTTTTCAATTCAATCCGTGAACGAAATTTGCATGATGTCGGTTAGGAAATGTTCGATCAGCGTCATCCGATGATGCTTCTTTTTTAGACCTCGAATGGTCATCTTTCCTGGCCGACGTCGACTGTCATTTTTTTCGATCAATATCGATGAATAATATTTTTTTGCCGAGATGGACTAATGTTTTCCTGGCCGAATAAATGGGACCATGCCAGTTTCGGCCGAAACAAAACATCGGTTGAGCTCGCACATAAAAACCTAGCCGACGTACATTGTAAATTTTTTATGCAACACCAAAACAAGAAAACTTCCTCTGCCGTAAAAAAAAAAAACAATATCGGCCAGCGAGCGTTTTTAAAAAATAATTGCGCAATGTCGGCTGAAAAATATCAGTCGGGGCTACTTCACGACCGATGTTGGCTAATGAGTTTTTTATTCAATCCCTGAATGAAATTTGCATGATGTCGGTTAGGAACTGCTCCATCGGCGTCATCCGGTGATGCTTCTTTTTTAGACCTCGATCCGTCATCTTTCTTGGCCAACGTCGACTGTCATTTTTTTCGATCAATATCGGTGAATAATATCTTTTTGCCGAGATGGGCTAATGTTTTCCTGGCCGAATAAATGGGAACATGCCAGTTTCAGCCGAAACAAAACGTCGGTTGAGCTCGCACAAAAAAACCTAGCCGACGTACATTGTAAATTTTTTATGCAACTCCAAAACAAGAAAACTTCCTCTGCCGTAAAAAAAACAATATCGGCCAGCGAGCGTTTTTAAAAAAAATATTGTGCAATGTCGGCTGAAAAATATCAGTCAGGGCAATTTCACGACCATTGTCGGCTATTGAGTTTTCTATTCAATCCCTGTATGAAATATGCATTAAGTCGGTTAGCAAATATTTTTTTGCCGAGGTGGGCTAATGTTTTCCTGGCCGAATAAATGGGAACATGCAAGTTTCGGCCGAATTAAACCGTTGGTTGAGCTCGCACAAAAAAACCTAGCCAACCTACATTGTAAATTTTTTATGCAACACCAAAACAAGAAAACTTCCTCTATCGTAAAGAAAACATTCTCGGCCAGCGAGCGTTTTTTAAATAAAAATTGCGCAATGTGGGCTGAAAAACATCAGTCGCCCTACTTCATGATCGATGTCGGCTAATGAGTTTTTTATTCAATCCCTGAATCAAAATTTGCATCATGTCGGTTAGGAAAATTTCATTCGGCATCATCTTGTGAAGCTTCTTTTTTAGACCTCGATCGGTCATCTTTCCTGGCCGACGTCGACTGTCATTTTTTTTATCAATATCGGTGAATAATATTTTTTTGCCGAGATGGGCTAATGTTTTCCTGGCCGAATAAATGGGAACATGCCAGTTTCGGCCCAAAAAAAATGTCGGTTGAGCTCACACAAGCCGACCTACAATGTAAATTTTTTATGCAACACCAAAACAAGAAAACTTACTCTGCCGTAAAAAAAACATTATCTGCCAGCGAGTGTTTTTAAAAAAAAATTGCGCAATGTCGCCTTAAAAATATCAGTCGGGGCTATTTCACGACCGCTGTCGGCTATTGAGTTTTCTATTCAATCCCTGAATGAAATATGCATGAAGTCGGTTAGCAAATATTTTTTTGCCGAGGTGGGCTAATCTTTTCCTGACCGAATTAATGGGAACATTCCAGTTTCGGCCGACATAAAACGTCGGTTGAGCTCGAACGAAAAAACCTAGCCGTCGTACATTGTAAATTTTTTATGCAACACCAAAACAAGAAAACTTCCTCTGACGTAAAAAAAAAACATTATCTGCTAGTGAGCGTTTTTAAAAAAAAATTGCGCAATGTCGGCTGATAAATATCAGTCGGGGCTATTTCACGACCGATGTCGGCTATTGAGTTTTCAATTCAATTCCTGAACGAAATTTGCATGATGTCGGTTAGGAAATGGTCGATCGGCGTCATCCGATGATGCTTCTTTTTTAGACCTCGATCGGTCATCTTTCCTGGCCGACGTCGACTGTCATTTTTTAAGATCAATATCGGTGAATAATATTTTTTTGCGGAGATGGGCCAATGTTTTCCTGGCCGAATAAATGGGAACATGCCAATTTCAGCCGAAACAAATCGTCGGTTGAGCTCGCACAAAAAAACCTAGCCGACCTACATTGTAAATTTTTTGTGCAACACCAAAACAAGAAAACTTCCTCTGCCGTAAAAAAACATTACCTGCCAGCGAGCATTTTTAATAAAAAAATTGCGCAATGTCGGCTGAAAAATATTAGTCGGGGCTATTTCACGACCGTTGTCGGCTATTCAAATTTCTATTCAATCCCTAAATGCAATATGCATGAAGTCGGTTAGCAAATATTTTTTTTCTGAGGTGGGCTAATGTTTTCCTGCCCGAATTAATGGGAACATGCCAGTTTCGGCCGAAACAAAACGTCGGTTGAGCTCGCACGAAAATACCTAGCCGACGTACACTGTAAATTTTTAATGCAACACCAAAACAAGAAAACTTCCTCTACAGTAAAAAAAAACATTATCAGCCAGTGAGCGTTTTTTAAAAAAAATTGTGCAATGTCGGCTGAAAAATATAAGTCGGGGCTACTTCACGACCGATGTCGGCTAATGAGTCTTTTATTCAATCCCTTAATGAAATTTGCATGATGTAGGTTAGGAAATTCTCGATCGGAGTCATCCGATGATGCCTCTTATTCAGACCTCGATCGGTCATCTTTCCTAGCCGACGTCGACTGTCATTTTTTAAGATCAATATCGGTGAATAATATTTTTTTGCCGAGATGGGCGAATGTTTTCCTGGCCGAATAAATGGGAACATGCCAGTTTCGGCCGAAACAAAACGCTGGTTGAGCTCGCACAAAAATTCTTAGCCGACCTACATTGTAAATTTGTTATGCAACACCAAGACAAGAAAACTTACTCTGCCGTAAAAAAACATTATCTGCCTGTGAGCGTTTTGAAAAAAAAATTGTGCAATGTCGGCTGAAAAATATCAGTCAGGGATATTTCAGGACCGATTTCGGCTATTGAGTTTTCAATTCAATCCGTGAACGAAATTTCCATGATGTCGGTAAGAAATGTTCGATCGGCTTCATCCTGTGAAGCTTCATTTATAGACCTCGATCGGTCATGTTTCCTGGCTGACGTCGACTGTCATTTTTTTTTATCAATATCGGTGAATATTATCTTTTTGCCGAGATGGGCTAATGTTTTCCTGGCCGAATAAATGGGAACATGCTAGTTTCGGCTGAAACAAAACGTCGGTTGCGCTCGCACGAAAAAACCTAGCCGACGTACACTGTAAATTTTTTACGCAACACCAAAAAAAGAAAACTTCCTCTGCTGTAAAAAAAACATTATCGGCCAGCGAGCATTTTTAAAAAAAAAAATTGCGCAATGTCGGCTGAAAAATATCTGTCGGGGCTATTTCACGACCGATGCCGGCTACTGAGTCTTCAATTCAATCCGCGAACAAAATTTGCATGATGTCGGTTAGGAAATGTTCGATCGGCATCATCCTGTGAAGCATCTTTTTTAGACCTCGGTCGGTCATCTTTCCAGGCCGACGTCGACTTTCATTTTTTTCGATCAATATCGGTGAATAATATCTTTTTGCTGAGATGGGCTAATGTTTTCCTTGCCGAATAAATGGGAACATGCCAGTTTCGGCCGAAACAAAACGTCGGTTGAGCTAGCACAAAAAAACCTAGCAGATGTACATTGTAATTTTTTTTATGCAACACCAAAACAAGAAAACTTCCTCTGCCGTAAAAAAAACATTATCTGCCAACGAGAGTTTTTTTAAAAAAATTGCTCAATGTCGGCTGAAAAATATCAGTCGGTGCTATTTCACGACCGATGTCAGCTATTGAGTCTTCAATTCCATCCGCGAACAAAATTTGCATGATGTCGGTTAGGAAATGTTCGATCGACATCATCTTGTGAAGCATCTTTTTTAGACCTCGATCGGTCATCTTTCCTGGCCGACGTCGACTGTCATTTTTTTCGATCGATATATGTGAATAATATCTTTTTGCCGAGATGGGCTAATGTTTTCATTGCCGAATAAATGGGAACATGTCAGTTTCGGCCGAAACAAAACGTCGGTTGAGCTCGCACAAAAAAACCTAGCCGACCTACATTGTACATTTTTTATGCAACACCAAAACAAGAAAACTTCCTCTGCCGTAAAAAAAACATTATAGGCCAGCGAGCGTTTTTAAAAAAAAAAATTGCACAATGTCGGCTGAAAAATATCAGTCAGGGCTATTTCATGACCGATGTCGGCTATTGAGTTTTCAATTCTATCCGAGAACGAAATTTGCATGATGTTGGTAAGGAAATGTTCGATCGGCCTCATCTAGTGAAGCATCATTTGTAGACCTCGATCGGTCATGTTTCCTGGCCGACGTCGACTGTCATTTTTTTCGATCAATATCGGTGAATAATATCTTTTTGCCGAGATGGGCTAATGTTTTCCTGGCCGAATAAATGGGAATATGTCAGTTTCGGCCGAAACAAAACGTCGGTTGAGCTCGCACAAAAAAACCTAGCCGACCTACATTGTACATTTTTTATGCAACACCAAAACAAGTAAACTTCCTCTCCAGTAAAAAAAAAAACATTATCGGCCAACGAGCGTTTTTAAAAAAAAATTGTGCAATGTCGGCTGAAAAATATCAGTCCGGGCGACTTCAAGACCGATGTCGGCTATTGAGTTTTCTATTCAATCCGAGAACGAAATTTGCATGATGTCGGTTAGGAAATGTTCGATCGGCATCATCCTGTGAAGCATCTTTTTTAGACCTCGATCGGTCATCTTTCCGGGGCGACGTCGACTGTCATTTTTTTCAGTCAATATCGGTGAAAAATATTTTTTTGCCGAGATGGGCTAATGTTTTCCTGGCCGAATAAATGGGAACATGCCAGTTTAGGCCGAAACAAAACGTCGGTTAAGCTCGCACAAAAAAACCTAGCCGACCTACATTGTAAATTTTTTATGCAACACCAACACAAGACAACTTCCTTTGCCGTAAAAAAAAACATTATCGGCCAGCGAGCGTTTTTAAAAAAAAATTGCGCAATGTCGGCTGAAAAATATCAGTCGGGGCTACTTCACGACCAATGTCGGCTATTGAGTTTTCTATTCAATCCCTTATTGAAATATGCATAATGTCAGTAACGAAATGTTCGATCGGCGTCATGCGGTGATGCTTCTTTTTTAGACCTCCATCGGTCATCTTTCCTGGCCGACGTCGACTGTCATTTTTTTCGATCAATATCGGTGAAAAATATTTTTTTGCCGAGATGGGCTAATGTTTTCCGGGCGGAATAAATGGGAACATGCCAGTTTCGGCCAAAACAAAACGTCGGTTGAGCTCGCACAAAAAAACCTAGCCGACCTACATTTGTACATTTTTTATGCAACACCAAAACAAGAAAACTTCCTCTGCCGTAAAAAAAACATTATAGGCCAGCGAGCGTTTTTTAAAAAAAAAATTGCGCAATGTCGGCTGAAAAATATCAGTCAGGGCTATTTCATGACCGATGTCGGCTATTGAGTTTTCAATTCTATCCGAGAACGAAATTTGCATGATGTTGGTAAGGAAATGTTCGATCGGCCTCATCTAGTGAAGCATCATTTGTAGACCTCGATCGGTCATGTTTCCTGGCCGACGTCGACTGTCATTTTTTTCGATCAATATCGGTGAATAATATCTTTTTGCCGAGATGGGCTAATGTTTTCCTGGCCGAATAAATGGGAATATGTCAGTTTCGGCCGAAACAAAACGTCGGTTGAGGTCGAACAAAAAAACCTAGCCGACCTACATTGTACATTTTTTATGCAACACCAAAACAAGTAAACTTCCTCTCCATTAAAAAAAAAAAAACATTATCGGCCAACGAGCGGTTTTAAAAAAAAATTGCGCAATGTCGGCTGAAAAATATCAGTCCGGGCGACTTCAAGACCGATGTCGGCTATTGAGTTTTCTATTCAATCCGAGAACGAAATTTGCATGATGTCGGTTAGGAAATGTTCGATCGGCATCATCCTGTGAAGCATCTTTTTTAGACCTCGATTGGTCATCTTTCCGGGGCGACGTCGACTGTCATTTTTTTCAGTCAATATCGGTGAAAAATATTTTTTTGCCGAGATGGGCTAATGTTTTCCTGGCCGAATAAATGGGAACATGCCAGTTTAGGCCGAAACAAAACGTCGGTTAAGCTCGCACAAAAAAACCTAGCCGACCTACATTGTAAATTTTTTATGCAACACCAACACAAGACAACTTCCTTTGCCGTAAAAAAAAACATTATCGGCCAGCGAGCGTTTTTAAAAAAAAATTGCGCAATGTCGGCTGAAAAATATCAGTCAGGGCTACTTCACGACCAATGTCGGCTATAGAGTTTTCTATTCAATCCCTTATTGAAATATGCATCATGTCGGTAACGAAATGTTCGATCGGCGTCATGCGGTGATGCTTCTTTTTTAGACCTCCATCGGTCATCTTTCCTGGCCGACGTCGACTGTCATTTTTTTCGATCAATATCGGTGAAAAATATTTTTTTGCCGAGATGGGCTAATGTTTTCCAGGCGGAATAAATGGGAACATGCCAGTTTCGGCCGAAACAAAACGTCGGTTGAGCTCGCACAAAAAAACCTAGCCGACCTACATTGTACATTTTTTATTAAAACACCAAAACAAGAAAACTTCCTCTGCCGTAAAAAAAACATATCGGCAAGCGAGCGTTTTTAAAAAAAAATTGGGCAATGTCGGCTGAAAAATATCAGTCGGGGCAACTTTGATGTGAATCTTACGGGGCAGATCGTTTGATACAGGCTACGAAGGTTTGGATGACGCCACTTCCGGTGAAGGAAGATAAGTCAGGGTAGACGCCACTTCCAATGAAGGAAGATAAGTCTGGGTAGACGCCACTTCTAGTGAAGGAAGATAAGTCCGGGTAGACGCCACAAGGATTACCTTGATAAGTCTGATAATTGGTTCAACAAGGAACCTAGAGAGAAACTCTCACCCAATTTTATGAAATGTCAAAAGTTTTTTTTATTCAAAACAAAAACCAATACTTATAGTGTATCTGAACTAAAAGATAAAAATAGACATGGGCCTTCTAAATAGTTTGGGCCAAAATTACAATAAATAAAAATTATAACTAAAAAACATATTTAACTTGGGCCTTCAGCAACAATTAATAGTCTTGATAGTGTCTCTGCCTCTGGGCCTTCATCCTTCTCCACTTGGGCCTTCATCCTTCTCCACTCGGGGGCTTTGTCCTTCTCCACTTGGGCCTTCGTTCTTCTCCACTTGGGCCTTTAGCCTGTATTTGGCCAGTTTCATGATTCTCATCAAACTTCACGACCGATGTCGGCTATTGAGTTTTCTATTCAATCCCTTAATGAAATATGCATGATGTCAGTAAGGAAATATTCGATCGGCGACATGCGGTGATGCTTCTTTTTTAGACCTTGATCGGTCATCTTTCCTGACGGACGTCAACTGTCATTTTTTTCGATCAATATCGGTGAAAAATATTTTTTTGCCGACATGGGCTAATGTTTTCCGGGCGGAATAAATGGGAACATGCCAGTTTCGGCCGAAACAAAACGTCGGTTGAGCTCGCACAAAAAAACCTAGCCGACTTACATTGTACATTTTTTATGCAAAACCAAAACAAGAAAACTTCCTCTGCCGTAAAAAAAAAACATTATCAGCCAGCGAGTGTTTTCAAAAAAAAATTGCGCAATGTCAGCTGAAAAATATCAGTCGGGCTACTTCACGACCGATGTCGGCTATTGAGTTTTCTATTCAATCCCTTAATGAAATATGCATGATGTCGGTAAGGAAATGTTCGATCGGGGTCATGCGGTGAGCTACATTGTACATTTTTTATGGAAATGTGCGATCGGCGTCATGCGGTGATGCTTCTTTTTTAGACCTTGATCGGTCATCTTTCCTGGCGGACGTCGACAGTCAATTTTTCAATCAATATCGGTGAAAAATATTTTTTTGCCTAGATGGGCCAATGTTTTCCTGGCCGAATAAATGGGAACATGCCAGTTTCGGCCGAAACAAAACGTCGGTTGTGCTCGCACAGAAAAACCTAGCCGACACACATTGTACAATGTTTATGCAACACCAAAACATGAAAACTTCCTCTGCCGTAATGATGAGGACATGACCAAGAGCAAGGGCAAGGATCCACTTGAAGGACTTGGAGGACCTATGACAAGGGCTAGAGCAAGGAAAGCCAAGGAAGCTCTTCAACAAGTGCTGTCCATACTATTTGAATACAAGCCCAAGTTTCAAGGAGAAAAGTCCAAGGTTGTGAGTTGTATCCTGGCCCAAATGGAGGAGGACTAAATGACACCACTTTGTTTCAATTTTAGAGTGTTTAGTTTGTCTAAATAATGGCCCAATCCTTGTAAAGTTGGCTGACCAAAAATATGTTTTGGGTTGATCAACTAAAAGGGCTTTAGTTAGGTTTAGTTCAAGTTGTAATAAGGGCCCAATTGGCAACCTAGGCATCAGCCTTTTGGGAGACCAAATGGTGGCTGACTTGTTGGTTGTTGGGGGTGACTTTTGGTTGCCACAATTTCAGTTACACTCAGCCATTAAGTTTTTTTTTTAATTCCCTAGGTTAATGGCATTAAGTTATTTTAATTCTAGGTTAGTGGGTCATTACTAAAATCTGCTGTAAAGCTTCTATATAAGCTGAACCATTTTATCAATAAACACAAGTTGAGTTTTATTCAGAAAATTAGAGTTTATCTCTTTTATCTTAGTGAGAGTGATTCTCCTAAATTCTTGAGTGATTCAAGAACACCCTGGCTGTATCAAAGGACTTTCACAACCTTTGTGTGTTGCCCTCGCTGGAAAGAGTGATTCTTTCCTTCCTTTCATCTTCACCCTTGTTCTTTCAAACCACAATTCCAGAAAATCCACCTCTGCCCAGAATTATCTCGTGGCCATAACTCCCGTTTTACGCACTCAAATTAAGTGATTCTTGAGCCTAAATTGAATTTCAAAACGAGAACTTTCACTTCGTTTTGGAATCACCTCATTTGGAGCCCTGTAGCTTCAGTTATTGCCATTTCTATATTTCTGTCCAGCCACCACTTAACCTACATTTTACCATCCCATTCATCCATTTTATGCCAAGAACCACCTGATTAAGACCCACGAAATTAACCACCTTATTTTCCATCCTTACCTTAATCAATTTCCGCATTTTCCATCAAGGTTTCCTAGACGATCCTAAGTCAGCCCTTGTTCCATGAGGGTTCATATCATTTGGTATCAGAGCTCCGGTTCTAGGATCAACACTTCCTTTGCTGGAAATATTGGGTAACATCCTTCTTTATTCTCTTTGCCATTTATATTACCTTCTTATTCATATATATTTTTTTAGGCTGAACCATTGCAAAAGTTAAGCCTTTTGATCTCTTTGTTATATAAAAAAAAAGAAGCAGAATTTCGTATAAGCAAAATTAAAAAAAAAAAAAAAAATTGGGCTGAATGGTTCATGCTTGAAGAACTTTAAAAAAAATCTCTTTAAGGTAATATATTGGTTGCATGAAGGATTGTTACTTGAATTCCTAAATTCTGAATTTTATTTCCTTCATTTGTGCCTAAAAATATTGTTAGCCTTTTTCTTGGTTAACCTTTTCCTTGTCTCTCTAGCCTTACCTTACACATATTGGTGAATTGTTCTTTGTTGTGGCCATAATCTCTTGAATTGCCTAAGAACTCAAGGGGAATTAGAGTGGTAAAAGGCAAGAGTGTTTCATTAGAGAAAAGCCATAATTGTGTGATACACTTGAGTGGGTGAGGTATTCAAACAACAACTATAATTGTCTTGTTATGTTTGATTTTTTTGTTTGAGATGTCAGGTACTAATCCTAATGATGGAGTGGGGCTTTCACAATTCCAAATGCAAGCTTTGATGCAACATTTGGAGAGGTTAATGAAACAACGAGATGATGCACTCCATGAGAGGTTGGATCAAATGGAGAATAGAGATCATAATGAAGAAGAAAGGAGGAGAAGAGGGAATGATGGTGTTCCTAAACAAAACCGAATTGATGGTATTAAACTCAACATTCCTCCATTTAAAGGAAAGAATGATCCGGAGGCCTACTTGGAGTGGGAGATGAAAATAGAGCATGTTTTCTCATGCAACAACTATGAGGAGGACCAGAAGGTGAAGCTTGCCGCCACGGAGTTTTCCGACTATGCTCTTGTGTGGTGGAACAAGCTACAAAAGGAGAGAGCAAGAAATGAAGAGCCAATGGTTGATACATGGACAGAGATGAAAAAGATCATGAGGAAGCGGTATGTGCCGGCTAGTTACTCAAGGGACTTGAAATTCAAGCTCCAAAAACTAACCCAAGGCAACAAGGGGGTTGAGGAGTATTTCAAGGAAATGGATGTGCTCATGATTCAAGCAAATATTGAAGAAGATGAGGAGGTAACTATGGCTCGATTTCTTAATGGTTTGACTAATGATATCCGTGATATTGTTGAGCTGCAGGAGTTTGTTGAAATGGATGATTTGCTTCACAAAGCAATCCAAGTGGAGCAACAATTAAAAAGGAAGGGAGTGGCTAAGAGGAGTTTTACCAACTTTGATTCTTCTGGTTGGAAACAAAAAGGTAAGAAAGATGGGGCTGCTACTTCTAGTAGTTCCACACCTATCCCATCAAAAACTCGCTCAAAGTCCCAAGAGAAACCCTCTAAAAGGAGTAGAGATGTGAAGTGTTTCAAGTGCCAAGGCCTAGGACACTATGCTTATGAGTGCCCTAACAAAAGGTCCATGGTTCTTAGAGATGGAGAATATATAAGTGAATCTGATGTTGAAGAGGAAGAGGAGAGTGAGTACGTAGAGGAAGAGGAGACTCCGGAGGGAGATTTGTTGATGATTAGGCGGTTACTTGGTGGTCAATTGAAGCATGAGGAGGAGAGCCAAAGAGAAAACATCTTTCACACTAGATGTTTAATCAATGGCAAGGTGTGCATGGTGATCATTGATGGAGGTAGTTGCACCAATGTGGCTAGTGCTAGATTAGTGTCAAAGCTAAATTTAGCTACTAAACCACATCCTAGGCCATACAAACTTCAATGGCTTAGTAAGGATGGGGAGGTGCAAGTGAGGCAGCAAGTTGAAGTGGACGTTTCCATTGGGAAATACAATGATAAGGTACTTTGTGATGTTGTTCCTATGGAGGCCAGTCACTTACTGTTGGGGAGACCATGGCAATTTGATAAAAGAGCCAATCATGACGGTTACACCAACAAGATCTCTTTCATGCACCAAGACAAAAAGATTGTGCTCAAGCCATTGAGTCCACAAGAAGTGTGTGAGGATCAAAAGAAAATGAGAGAAAAACTTCTTCAAGAGAAAAGAGAAAAAGAAAAGGTGAGCAAAACACTTGAGAGTGAGAAAAAGAGGGAAACACTTGAGAGGAAAAAGAGTGAACAAAAGAAGAGTAAAACACTTGAAGTGAGGGAGAGCTATTTAGCCACAAAAAGTGAGGTCAAGAGGTTGTTTCGTGCTAAACAGTCACTCTATATCTTGTTTTGCAAAAATCAGATTTTGACCACTAACACTTTTGATGATTTTGAAGTGCCTTCTAGTGTTAAAACTCTTTTGCAGGATTTTCATGACATGTTTCCACCAAATGTGCCAAGTGGACTACCACCTTTGAGGGGAATTGAGCATCAAATTGATCTCATTCCGGGAGCTTCTTTGCCCAATAGGCCAGCCTATAGAAGTAATTCACAAGAAACCAAAGAGATTCAAAGACAAGTGGATGAACTCATTAGCAAAGGTTGGGTAAGAGATAGTATGAGTCCTTGTGCTGTCCCAGTGATTTTGGTCCCTAAAAAGGATGGGACATGGCACATGTGTTCTGATTGTAGAGCCCTTAATAACATCACCATTAAATATAGGCATCCTATACCTAGGCTTGATGATTTGCATTTTTGGAGGACTTTGTGGAGCAAGTTGGGCACTAAATTGTTATTTTCAACCACTTGTCACCCACAAACCGATGGGCAAACGGAAGTTGTTAATAGGACTTTGGGAACTTTGCTTAGGACAGTTTTGAGGAATAACTTAAAAACTTGGGAAGCTTGTTTACCCCATGTTGAATTTGCTTACAATAGAGCTGTTCATAGCACCACTAATTGTTCTCCTTTTGAAGTTGTTTATGGTTTTAACCCACTAACTCCTCTTGATCTTTTGCCTAATGTTTCTGTTTTTAAGCATAAAGAAGGTCAAGCAAAGGCGGACTATGTGAAGAAGCTTCATGAGAGAGTCAAAGATCAAATTGAGAGGAAAAATAAAAGCTATGCTAAACAAGCCAACAAAGGGAGAAAGAAGGTTGTCTTCGAACCCGGAGATTGGGTTTGGGTGCACATGAGAAAAGAAAGGTTTCCGGAACAAAGGAAATCAAAGCTTCAACCAAGGGGAGATGGACCATTTCAAGTGCTTGAAAGAATCAATGACAATGCTTACAAAGTTGAGCTGCCCGGTGAGTATAATGTTAGTTCCACCTTCAATGTCTCTGATTTATCTCTTTTTGATGCAGATGGAGAATCCGATTTGAGGACGGATCCTTCTCAAGAGGGAGAGAATGATGAGGACATGACCAAGAGCAAGGGCAAGGATCCACTTGAAGGACTTGGAGGACCTATGACAAGGGCTAGAGCAAGGAAAGCCAAGGAAGCTCTTCAACAAGTGCAGTCCATACTATTTGAATACAAGCCCAAGTTTCAAGGAGAAAAGTCCAAGGTTGTGAGTTGTATCATGGCCCAAATGGAGGAGGACTAAATGACACCACTTTGTTTCAATTTTAGAGTGTTTAGTTTGTCTAAATAATGGCCCAATCCTTGTAAAGTTGGCTGACCAAAAATATGTTTTGGGTTGATCAACTAAAAGGGCTTTAGTTAGGTTTAGTTCAAGTTGTAATAAGGGCCCAATTGGCAACCTAGGCATCAGCCTTTTGGGAGACCAAATGGTGGCTGACTTGTTGGTTGTTGGGGGTGACTTTTGGTTGCCACAATTTCAGTTACACTCAGCCATTAAGTTTTTTTTTTTAATTCCCTAGGTTAATGGCATTAAGTTATTTTAATTCTAGGTTAGTGGGTCATTACTAAAATCTGCTGTAAAGCTTCTATATAAGCTGAACCATTTTATCAATAAACACAAGTTGAGTTTTATTCAGAAAATTAGAGTTTATCTCTTTTACCTTAGTGAGAGTGATTCTCCTAAATTCTTGAGTGATTCAAGAACACCCTGGCTGTATCAAAGGACTTTCACAACCTTTGTGTGTTGCCCTCGCTGGAAAGAGTGATTCTTTCCTTCCTTTCATCTTCACCCTTGTTCTTTCAAACCACAATTCCAGAAAATCCACCTCTGCCCAGAATTATCTCGTGGCCATAACTCCCATTTTACGCACTCAAATTAAGTGATTCTTGAGCCTAAATTGAATTTCAAAACGAGACCTTTCACCTCGTTTTGGAATCACCTCATTTGGAGCCCTGTAGCTTCAGTTATTGCCATTTCTATATTTCTGTCCAGCCACCACTTAACCTACATTTTACCATCCCATTCATCCATTTTATGCCAAGAACCACCTGATTAAGACCCACGAAATTAACCACCTTATTTTCCATCCTTACCTTAATCAATTTCCGCATTTTCCATCAAGGTTTAATCCTAGACGATCCTAAGTCAGCCCTTGTGCCATGAGGGTTCATATCACGTAAAAAAAAACATATCGGCCAGCGAGCGTTTTTAAAAAAAAATTTGCGCAATGCCAGCTGAAAAATATCAGTCGGGCTACTTCACGACCGATGTTGGCTATTGAGTTTTCTATTCAATCCCTTAATGAAATATGCATGATGTCGGTAAGGAAATGTTCGATCGGCGTCATGCGGTGATGCTTCTTTTTTAGACCTCGATCGGTCATCTTTCCTGGCCGATGTCGACTGGCATTTTTTTAGATCAATATCGGTGAAAAATATTTTTTTGTCGAGATAGGCTAATGTTTTCTTGGCCGAATAAATGAGAACATGCCAGTTTCGGCCGAAATAACACGTCAGTTGAGCTCGCAAAAAAAAACCTACCCAACCTACATTGTAAAATTTTTATGCAACACCAACACAAGAAAACTTCCTCTGCCGTAAAAAAAAAAAAACATTATCGGCCAGCGGGGGTTTTAAAAAAAAATGCGCAATGTCGACTAAAAAATATCAGTCGGGGCTACTTCACGACCGATGTCGGCTATTGAGTTTTCTATTCAATCCCTTAATGAAATATGCATGATGTCGGTAATGGTACGAAAATTGACCAAGAGGAGTTGAAAATCAACACAAGTGACATTCAAAGGGAAGTTAATGGCGTGGGGGCTGTTTGGAATCCTCATCAAGGGCTGAGTTTAATTACTTGGCTATTTTAAGCATTTTCATCAGTTAAGACAAATAAAATTCAGCCATTCAAAACCTTTCCAAGATGGTTACAAAAGAAGCATAAATGGGACATTCAAGGCCTTAAATAGGCGTGTGGCTAATTATGGAAAAGGAATATCATGAGCTGATTGCATTAAGTCATTAATTGCATTTTATTACTAGTTTTATTGTGTTTAATTAGGCCTTAATTGCATTTTATTACTAGTTTTATTGTGTTTAATTAGGCCTTACTGTTTTTCGGCCATATATGGATGTAATTTGATCATTTGCAGATCATTCAAAAAACAAGAACAATTCAGTCCAATTAGAAATTGTGTTTACATTTTCGCCCGATTATTTACAAGCGTCGTCTTGAAAATAGTTCGATTAGCTCAATTGGTGTTGAGTGCTAATCTCGTATTAAGCTATTGGTGTAGTTTAATATCGCTTATTTTTCCTTGCTGATTTTCGTAAAAACCCAAACACACAAATACCAAAAATACTTAAAGGAATTCGACTAATAAGGGTGGTACCTAGTACCTTCGTTATTGGTTGTTTGCTTCCGTTACCACACTCTGATTTCGTATCATTAGTGGCATCAGAGCACGGTTCTGATTCCGTGTTACGTGACAACAATGGATTTCAACAGTGATGATTTCATGGACAAATTGCGTGAAGCCTTAAGGAACGTTGACTTGAGAGATGAACGATGGAGGCCTAGAAGGGGTGAACCACGTCCAAACGTGGATGAGTTCAAAATCACCGAACTACCTGAATTTAATGGTAGTGCAGACCCGGAGGTTTATCTAGAATGGGAGCGCAAGATTGATAGAATGTTTGACTTCAAGGATCTTGATGATGAGAAACGTTGCAAATATGCTATCCTGAAACTTAGCAAAAGTGCATCGTTGTGGTATGAGGGATTGAAGGCTAGAAGGACACGAGATGGAAAGGAGAAAATCCACTCTTGGGAGTCCTTGAAGAAGAAGTTGCGCAAGAGATATGTACCATCAAATCACCGACTGAATTTGTATAAAAAGATTGCAGATTTGGTGCAAGGCAAAATGAGTGTTACTGAATACATTGATGAGTTTGAGAACCTATGCCTAATGGGTGAAGTGGAGGAAAATGAAGAGCAAAAAATGAGCCGTTTCCTTCGTGGGCTGAATAAGAACATAGCTTTTGCTGTTGAGCTATGTAACTACACAGATTTCACCACTTTGTGCACCTTGTGTTTGAAGATTGAAAATCAAAACAAGAGTAGATATAATGCTGGGAGTTCTAGTGGTTGGTCCAAGGGAGGTGTGTCGGGTAGTGCAAATCCAGCCCCTAGCACTAAACCAATGGAGAATCAACCGAAACAAAGTGAGGCCGCTCCTAAACAACCCATTGCCACGGCCAAGGAGACTAATCTGTCAAAGGTTAGGTGTTTCAAGTGTCAAGGCTTTGGACACTTTGCTAGGGCTTGTCCTAATCAACGAGTTGTGACCCTCCGAGAAGCAATTAGCATGCGTGATGAGTTGATGAAGGAAGAAGAAGAATCTGGTGGCAATATTGAAGGTGATGGAGTTGAAATTGTTGAAGATGATGATGATGAGGTAGAAGTATATGGACCTCCCATGTATGATACCTTGATGCTAAGAACTTTGCAAGTCAAGGCTGTACCCGTGGAAGGAGATCAAAGAAATCAAATCTTCTACACTAAGGGTCAAGTGAAAGATAAGTGGTGTAGTATCATTGTGGATGGAGGTAGTTGTACCAATGCGGCTTCAACTGAAATGGTGTCTAAATTAGGATTGCTCACAACAAAACATCCTAAGCCTTATGCGCTACATTGGTTGGACAATGGAAGTAGCATAAATGTTACAAGGCAGACGCGTGTGGGATTAACCATGGGATCTTATGTTGATGAAATCTTGTGTGATGTGGTACCTATGGATGCAAGTCACATACTCTTGGGACGCCCTTGGCAATTTGATAGGGATGTGACGCATAAAGGAAGGTCCAATGAGCATGAATTGAACTTCAATGGCAAGAGGATTGTGTTGAAACCAATGGCATCAAATGAAGTCCGTTCCATGATTACAAAAAGAGGTAAAAAGCCTAGTCTCACTATGTTTGCTACTGAAAATGAAGTGAAGGATGCTATTGATAATGGTGAATTAGTCTACGTGTTGGTTGCAAAGAATGCTAGACAAGACGATGTAGAGACTCCTTTTAAACAACAATTGGAGGCTGTTTTGGGTGAGTATGAAGATGTGTTTCCAAGTGAACTACCAAAGGGTTTGCCACCTATCCGTGGGATTGAGCATCAAATTGATCTAATTCCGGGAGTTCCATTACCAAACAAGGCTGCATATAGGTGTAATCTGGAGGAGACAAAGGAGTTGCAACGGCAAATTGAAGAATTGATAAGCATGGGTTATGTGCGTGAATCAATGAGTCCATGTGCTGTTCCGACATTGTTGGTTCCTAAGAAGGATGGTTCATGGAGAATGTGTATTGATAGTAGGGCAGTGAACAACATAACCATCAAATATCGTTTTCCCATTCCAAGACTAGATGATATGCTTGATGAGTTACATGGATCGGTTATCTTCTCAAAAATTGATCTAAGGAGTGGATATCACCAAATCAGAATGCGTGAAGGTGATGAATGGAAGACGGCATTCAAGACTAAGCATGGTCTATATGAATGGCTAGTTATGCCATTTGGGCTCACAAATGCACCTAGCACCTTTATGAGGCTCATGAACGAAGTACTCAAGCCTTTTTTGGGTAAGTTTGTTGTTGTTTATCTTGATGACATATTGGTGTATAGCAAATCTATAGAGGAGCATTTCACTCATTTGAAACAAATATTTGAGACCCTAAGAGCACAAAAACTCTATGGGAAGAGGGAAAAGTGTGATTTCTTGGTTGAAAGTGTGGTGTTTCTTGGATATGTGGTGTCTAAAGATGGAGTATCCGTTGATCAAACAAAAGTGGATGCTATCAAGACTTGGCCGAGCCCTACAACAGTTTCGGAGGTGAGATCTTTCCTTGGTCTTGCATCATTTTATCGACGCTTTATCCAGAATTTTAGCACTATAGCAAGTCCTATGACCGAATGTTTGAAGAAGGGTGCGTTTGGGTGGAATGAACAAGCACAAAAGGCTTTTGAATTGATTAAGTTAAAGCTTTGTGAAGCTCCTGTTTTAGCTTTACCCGATTTTACTCAACCATTTGAAGTTGAATGTGATGCTAGTGGAGTTGGCATTGGGGCTGTTTTGATACAAAACAAAAGGCCTATAGCTTATTTCTCGGAGAAATTGGGAGGAGCCAGATTGAACTATTGCACCTATGACAAAGAGTTCTATGCCATTGTGAGAGCTCTTGATCATTGGAATCATTATTTGCGTTCTAATCACTTTATATTGCATTCAGATCATGAGTCATTGAAGTATATCAATGGGCAGCAGAAGTTGAGTCCAAGGCATGCTAAATGGGTTGAATTTCTTCAATCTTTTAATTTCTCTTCAAAATACAAGGATGGTAAGAGTAATGTGGTGGCTGATGCACTTTCAAGGAGGTATGCTTTAATTTCAATTCTTGAAACTCGTTTACTTGGTTTTGAGACTTTGAAAGATTATTATAAAGAAGATGTGGATTTTGGTGAAATATACTCTAATTGTGAGAATGGAGCATTTGGAAAGTATAT
The DNA here is from genome assembly GCF_004193775.1 of Glycine soja. Lineage (NCBI taxonomy): Eukaryota > Viridiplantae > Streptophyta > Magnoliopsida > Fabales > Fabaceae > Glycine > Glycine soja. Next base: position 24,708,337 of record NC_041013.1, read on the forward strand.
CGTGCAAGATGGATTTTTATTCAAGGAGAATCGGCTTTGCATCCCAAGGCATTCAATTCGTGAGTTACTAGTTCGTGAAGCTCATGGTGGAGGTTTGGCTGGTCATTTTGGCATTACAAAGACCTTGGAGATTTTGAAGGAACACTTTCATTGGCCAAAGATGTTAGGAGATGTGCAAAAAGTCATTAGCAGGTGTGTTACTTGTCACATGGCAAAGAGTTCTTTCAAACCAGGGGCGTATACTCCCTTGCCAACGCCTAGTGGTCCTTGGATGGATGTGAGTATGGATTTCATTGTGGCTTTGCCCCGAACACAGCGAGGTAAAGATGCTATTATGGTGGTTGTGGATAGGTTTTCAAAGATGGCACACTTTGTAGCTTGTCACAAAACCGATGATGCTAGTAATGTTGCTGATTTGTACTTTCGTGAGATTGTGCGTTTACATGGAGTTCCTAAAACTATTGTTTCCGATCGTGATTCAAAGTTTTTAAGTTATTTTTGGAACACATTATGGAGGAAAGTAGGTACTAAGTTGCTGTTTAGTACTTCCCATCACCCTCAAACCGATGGACAAACCGAGGTGACTAATAGAACTCTTGGTACTTTGCTGCGTGGTTTGGTTAGTAAGACTCAAAAGGATTGGGACTTGAAGCTAGCCCATGCTGAATTTGCTTACAACCGGTCCCCTACATATGCTACTAATCATTCTCCTTTTGAAGTTGTTTATGGTGTGAATCCTTACTTGCCATTGGATTTGATAGTTATGCCAAAAGAGGAGTTAGTTCATCCAGATGCAGAGGCCAAACTCAAAGCAATGATCAAGCTACATAATCAAGTGCAAGAAAGAATCAAGGCCGTGAATGAAGTTTATAAGCAAAGGTCCAAGAATAAGAAGCCTAAGTTATTCAATGAAGGTGATCTTGTGTGGGTCCATTTGAGAAAAGAAAGATTCCCAAGCAAGAGAAAGAATAAGCTCATGCCTAGAGCGGATGGTCCTTTCAAAGTTATATCAAAGATCAATGACAATGCATACAAGATTGATTTGCCCGAAGAATATGGAGTACATGCTACTTTCAATGTTGGAGATCTCTCACCGTATTTAGATGATGATGGTATTCAAGAATTGAGGGCAATTCCTTTCAAAGGGGGAGGGGATGGTACGAAAATTGACCAAGAGGAGTTGAAAATCAACACAAGTGACATTCAAAGGGAAGTTAATGGCGTGGGGGCTGTTTGGAATCCTCATCAAGGGCTGAGTTTAATTACTTGGCTATTTTAAGCATTTTCATCAGTTAAGACAAATAAAATTCAGCCATTCAAAACCTTTCCAAGATGGTTACAAAAGAAGCATAAATGGGACATTCAAGGCCTTAAATAGGCGTGTGGCTAATTATGGAAAAGGAATATCATGAGCTGATTGCATTAAGTCATTAATTGCATTTTATTACTAGTTTTATTGTGTTTAATTAGGCCTTAATTGCATTTTATTACTAGTTTTATTGTGTTTAATTAGGCCTTACTGTTTTTCGGCCATATATGGATGTAATTTGATCATTTGCAGATCATTCAAAAAACAAGAACAATTCAGTCCAATTAGAAATTGTGTTTACATTTTCGCCCGATTATTTACAAGCGTCGTCTTGAAAATAGTCCGATTAGCTCAATTGGTGTTGAGTGCTAATCTCGTATTAAGCTATTGGTGTAGTTTAATATCGCTTATTTTTCCTTGCTGATTTTCGTAAAAACCCAAACACACAAATACCAAAAATACTTAAAGGAATTCGACTAATAAGGGTGGTACCTAGTACCTTCGTTATTGGTTGTTTGCTTCCGTTACCACACTCTGATTTCGTATCAGGTAAGGAAATGTTCGATTGGGGTCATGCGGTGAGCTACATTGTACATTTTTTATGGAAATGTTCGATCGGCGTCATGCGGTGATGCTTCTTTTTTAGACCTTGTGATGAGGACATAACCAAGGGCAAGGACCATGAAGCACTTGAAGGTCCCATGACCAGAGGCAGACTTAAACAAGCCCAACACGTCATAGAGACAAGGCTGGTCATTTGTATAGCTGCCATTGATGATGATTGAAGGCCCAAGTGGAGAAAGATGAAGGCCCAGAGGCAGAGGCACTACCAAGACTACTAATTGTTGTTGAAGGCCCAAACTAACTTGAAGGCCCAAGTTAAATAAGTTTTTAGTTATAATTTATTTTTATTGTAATTTTGGCCCAAACTGTTTAGAAGGCCCATGTCTATTTTTATCTTTTTCTTCAGATACACTATAAGTATTTGTTTTTGTTTTCAATAAAAGGGGACTTTTGACATTTGATAAAAATTGGTGAGAGTTTCTCTCTGAGTTCCTTGTTGAACCAATCTCAGACTTATCAAGGTAATCCTTGTGGCATCTACCCTGACTTATCTTCCTTCACCGGAAGTGGCGTCATCCAAACCTCCGTAGCCTGTATCAAGCGATCCGCTCCTACTCAGGTTCACATCATTTGGTATCAGAGCTTCGGCTCTTGATACAGGTTCTATCGTATCCTATCCTATTTTTTTTTCTTCGTAATTTGTCTAGGTTCGTGTTTTTGTCCTTGTTCTGTTATTTGCGTTCTTGTTCTTGTTCTTGTTCTTGTCACGTTCTTGTTCTTGTTTCTTGTGTCTTTCAAACTTTGTGTCAAAAAAAAAATTGTTTGAGTTCTTGTTTCTTGTTCTTGTGCCTATCATATTGTATTCTGTCTTTTGTTCATAACTTTTGTTTCAGCCTATTCGAATTCTGTTTGGGGTAAAAATTGCCTAATTGCTGAATTGCTAAATTGTCAAATTTGCCTAATGATGATTTCCTATTGAACGAATTCTAATAGCTGGACGTCTGAAAAAAAAAACAAAAAAAATAGAGAGAAAAAAAAAGAAACGAAAAAAAAAGAAAGAAAGAAAGAGAAAGAAAGAAAGAAAAAAAAAAGGAAACAGTTGCAAAAAAAAAAAAGTTGCAAAAATTTTGAAAAAAAAAAAAAGTGGGTGTTCGATCTTTGAAAACGAAATTGAGGCATTTAGAGGTGTTTTTTTTGAAAGAAAATCGTGGAACAAATCCCCTTATCTAGATTCTCCTCTGAATTCTGAGCGTTTTGATATATAGTGGGCCTCAAACGGACAACTGTAGCAAAAGTTATGAGCATTTGAAGTTTACTTGTCCTATCTGTTGTCCTATCTAATATCTTGTCTGTTATCCTACCTAATATCTTATCTGTTATCCTATCTAATATCTTATCTGTTATCCTACCTAATATCTTATCTGTTATCCTACCTAATATCTTATCTGTTATCCTATCTATAATATCTTATTTGTTATCATATCTGTTACCCAAATTAAAGCTCACCTGTTATCCAAATCCAAATCTAATATATTATTATCCAAATCAAGTCCAAGTTGTTATCCCAAATCAAATCTGTTTGTGATCATTATATTGTCTTTCCTTTTATTTTATATTACCTTGTGTGTCTAATTTGGTCCATCCAGGAACTTAAGAGGAAACACGAGTGGTAAAAGGCAAGAGGGAATACATTACACAAAAGCCTATTGAGAGCATTAAACACGAGTGTACTACCATCTAAGAGACGTGAGTAGAGTGTTGTGAGGTCCTGAAACCTTAATAATTTTTATTGCACATTTTTTTTTCCTGTTGAATTATGGCTGGAGCAGGTGGTGGTGGTGACGAGTACCATCAGTTGGACGGCGCTCAACGTCTGTTAGTGGATGCGATGAATGCACAGATGCAACGTTTGCTAGACCGTACCACAGAGGAGGTCTATGGACGACTAGAAGCTTTGGAGAACCAAGCCAATCAGAATGCTAGACGAAATATAGATGGGAATAGAGGTAACAATGGCGGTAATGACGAACCGAGGCAGAACCGGGTTGAGGGAGTAAAGCTCAATGTTCCTCCCTTCAAAGGTAGAAGTGATCCAGATGCCTACTTGGACTGGGAAATGAAGACTGAGCACGTATTTGCCTGCAATGACTACACTGATGCGCAGAAAGTCAAGCTAGCAGCAGCTGAATTCTCCGACTATGCCCTTGTTTGGTGGCATAAATACCAAAGAGAAATGTTGAGAGAGGAACGGCGAGAGGTAGATACATGGACTGAGATGAAAAGGGTGATGAGAAAAAGGTATGTGCCCACTAGCTATAACAGAACCATGCGACAGAAACTCCAAGGGCTGTCCCAAGGGAATTTAACCGTGGAAGAATATTATAAAGAGATGGAAATGGCGTTAGTGAGGGCCAACATCGAAGAGGACTCCGAAGACACAATGGCTCGTTTCCTGAATGGTCTAAACCCTGAAATCAGAGATGTTGTTGAATTACAGGAGTATGTGGTGTTGGATGACTTGTTACATAGGGCGCTTCGGGTTGAACAGCAAATTAAAAGAAAAAGTGCAACAAGGAGGAACTCACCCAATACTTACAACCAAAACTGGGCCAACAGATCCAAGAAGGAGGGAGGTAATTCGTTCCGACCTGCAGCCACATCCCCGTATGGAAAGTCAGCAACACCCAGTGTAGGTGGAAGCAAACATAACACCTCCACTTCCTCATCCAATACTGGAACCAGAAACATAAAATGTTTCAAGTGCTTAGGCAGAGGACATATTGCTTCTGAATGTCCAACCAGGAGGACCATGATCATGAAGGCTGATGGAGAAATCACTAGTGAGTCTGAAATCAGTGAAGAAGAAGTGGAAGAAGAAGAGTATGAGGAGGAAGCTATGCAGGGTGATATGTTGATGGTGAGAAGGCTGTTGGGAAATCAAATGCAGCCACTGGATGACAATCAAAGAGAAAATATTTTCCACACCAGATGTGTAATTAATGGTAAGCTATGCTCTTTAATTGTTGATGGAGGAAGCTGTACCAATGTTGCAAGTTCCACATTAGTGACCAAACTGAATTTGGAAACTAAGCCCCATCCTAGACCATACAAACTTCAGTGGCTTAGTGAAGATGAAGAGGTAAAAGTGACTCAACAGGTTGAGGTGTGTCTCACCATTGGGCGATATAATGACAAGGTGCTGTGTGATGTGGTCCCAATGGAAGCGACCCATGTGCTGTTAGGAAGACCGTGGCAGTATGATACCAAGGCAGTGCATGATGGCTTCATGATATGAACCCTCATGGCACAAGGGCTGACTTAGGATCGTCTAGGATTAAACCTTGATGGAAAATGCGGAAATTGATTAAGGAAAGGATGGAAAATAAGGTGGTTAATCTCGTGGGTCTTAATAAGGTGGTTTCTGGCATAAAATGGATGAATGGGATGGTAAAACGTAGGTTAAGTGGTGGCTGGACAGAAATATAGAAATGGCAATAACGGAAGCTACAGGGCTCCAAATGAGGTGATTCCAAAACGAGGTGAAAGGTCTCGTTTTGAAATTCAATTTAGGCTCAAGAATCACTTAATTTGAGTGTGTGAAATGGGAGTTATGGTCACGAGATAATTTTGGGCAGAGGTGGATTTTCTGGAATTGTGGTTTGAAAGAACAAGGGTGGAGATGATGGGAAGGAAAGAATCACTCTTTCCAGCGAGGGCAACACACAAAGGTTGTGAAAGTCCTTTGATACAGCCAGGGTGTTCTTGAATCACTCAAGAATTTAGGAGAATCACTCTCACTAAGATAAAAGAGATAAACTCTAATTTTCTGAATAAAACTCAACTTGTGTTTATTGATAAAATGGTTCAGCTTATATAGAAGCTTTACAGCAGATTTTAGTAATGACCCACTAACCTAGAATTAAAATAACTTAATGCCATTAACCTATGGAATTAAAAAAAACTTAATGGCTGAGTGTAACTGAAATTGTGGCAACCAAAAGTCACCCCCAACAGCCAACAAGTCAGCCACCATTTGGTCTCCTAAAAGGCTGATGCCTAGGTTGCCAATTGGGCCCTTATTACAACTTGAACTAAACCTAACTAAAGCCCTTTTAGTTGATTAACCCAAAACATATTTTTGGTCAGCCAACTTTACAAGGATTGGGCCATTATTTAGACAGACTAAACACTCTAAAATTGAAACAAAGTGGTGTCATTTAGTCCTCCTCCATTTGGGCCATGATACAACTCACAACCTTGGACTTTTCTCCTTGAAACTTGGGCTTGTATTCAAATAGTATGGACAGCACTTGTTGAAGAGCTTCCTTGGCTTTCCTTGCTCTAGTCCTTGTCATAGGTCCTCCAAGTCCTTCAAGTGGATCCTTGCCCTTGCTCTTGGTCATGTCCTCATCATTCTCTCCCTCTTGAGAAGGATTTGTCCTCAAATCGGATTCTCCATCTGCATCAAAAAGAGATAAATCAGAGACATTGAAGGTGGAACTAACATTATACTCACCGGGCAGCTCAACTTTGTAAGCATTGTCATTGATTCTTTCAAGCACTTGAAATGGTCCATCTCCCCTTGGTTGAAGCTTTGATTTCCTTTGTTCCGGAAACCTTTCTTTTCTCATGTGCACCCAAACCCAATCTCCGGGTTCGAAGACAACCTTCTTTCTCCCTTTGTTGGCTTGTTTAGCATAGCTTTTATTTTTCCTCTCAATTTGATCTTTGACTCTCTCATGAAGCTTCTTCACATAGTCCGCCTTTGCTTGACCTTCTTTATGCTTAAAAACAGAAACATTAGGCAAAAGATCAAGAGGAGTTAGTGGGTTAAAACCATAAACAACTTCAAAAGGAGAACAATTAGTGGTGCTATGAACAGCTCTATTGTAAGCAAATTCAACATGGGGTAAACAAGCTTCCCAAGTTTTTAAGTTATTCCTCAAAACTGTCCTAAGCAAAGTTCCCAAAGTCCTATTAACAACTTCCGTTTGCCCATCGGTTTGTGGGTGACAAGTGGTTGAAAATAACAATTTAGTGCCCAACTTGCTCCATAAAGTTCTCCAAAAATGCAAATCATCAAGCCTAGGTATAGGATGCCTATATTTAATGGTGATGTTATTAAGGGCTCTACAATCAGAACACATGCGCCATGTCCCATCCTTTTTAGGGACCAAAATCACTGGGACAGCACAAGGACTCATACTATCTCTTACCCAACCTTTGCTAACGAGTTCATCCACTTGTCTTTGAATCTCTTTGGTTTCTTGTGAATTACTTCTATAGGCTGGCCTATTGGGCAAAGAAGCTCCCGGAATGAGATCAATTTGATGCTCAATTCCCCTCAAAGGTGGTAGTCCACTTGGCACATTTGGTGGAAACATGTCATGAAAATCCTGCAAAAGAGTCTTAACACTAGAAGGCACTTCAAAATCATCAAAAGTGTTAGTGGTCAAAATCTGATTTTTGCAAAACAAGATATAGAGTGACTGTTTAGCACGAAACAACCTCTTGACCTCACTTTTTGTGGCTAAATAGCTCTCCCTCACTTCAAGTGTTTCACTCTTCTTTTGTTCACTCTTTTTCCTCTCAAGTGTTTCCCTCTTTTTCTCACTCTCAAGTGTTTTGCTCACCTTTTCTTTTTCTCTTTTCTCTTGAAGAAGTTTTTCTCTCATTTTCTTTTGATCCTCACACACTTCTTGTGGACTCAATGGCTTGAGCACAATCTTTTTGTCTTGGTGCATGAAAGAGATCTTGTTGGTGTAACCGTCATGATTGGCTCTTTTATCAAATTGCCATGGTCTCCCCAACAGTAAGTGACTGGCCTCCATAGGAACAACATCACAAAGTACCTTATCATTGTATTTCCCAATGGAAACGTCCACTTCAACTTGCTGCCTCACTTGCACCTCCCCATCCTTACTAAGCCATTGAAGTTTGTATGGCCTAGGATGTGGTTTAGTAGCTAAATTTAGCTTTGACACTAATCTAGCACTAGCCACATTGGTGCAACTACCTCCATCAATGATCACCATGCACACCTTGCCATTGATTAAACATCTAGTGTGAAAGATGTTTTCTCTTTGGCTCTCCTCCTCATGCTTCAATTGACCACCAAGTAACCGCCTAATCATCAACAAATCTCCCTCCGGAGTCTCCTCTTCCTCTACGTACTCACTCTCCTCTTCCTCTTCAACATCAGATTCACTTATATATTCTCCATCTCTAAGAACCATGGACCTTTTGTTAGGGCACTCATAAGCATAGTGTCCTAGGCCTTGGCACTTGAAACACTTCACATCTCTACTCCTTTTAGAGGGTTCCTCTTGGGACTTTGAGCGAGTTTTTGATGGGATAGGTGTGGAACTACTAGAAGTAGCAGCCCCATCTTTCTTACCTTTGTCTTTCCAACCAGAAGAATCAAAGTTGGTAAAACTCCTCTTAGCCACTCCCTTCCTTTTTAATTGTTGCTCCACTTGGATTGCTTTGTGAAGCAAATCATCCATTTCAACAAACTCCTGCAGCTCAACAATATCACGGATATCATTAGTCAAACCATTAAGAAATCGAGCCATAGTTACCTCCTCATCTTCTTCAATATTTGCTTGAATCATGAGCACATCCATTTCCTTGAAATACTCCTCAACCCCCTTGTTGCCTTGGGTTAGTTTTTGGAGCTTGAATTTCAAGTCCCTTGAGTAACTAGCCGGCACATACCGCTTCCTCATGATCTTTTTCATCTCCGTCCATGTATCAACCATTGGCTCTTCATTTCTTGCTCTCTCCTTTTGTAGCTTGTTCCACCACACAAGAGCATAGTCGGAAAACTCCGTGGCGGCAAGCTTCACCTTTTGGTCCTCCTCATAGTTGTTGCATGAGAAAACATGCTCTATTTTCATCTCCCACTCCAAGTAGGCCTCCGGATCATTCTTTCCTTTAAATGGAGGAATGTTGAGTTTAATACCATCAATTCGGTTTTGTCTAGGAACACCATCATTCCCTCTTCTCCTCCTTTCTTCTTCATTATGATCTCTATTCTCCATTTGATCCAACCTCTCATGGAGCGCATCATCTCGTTGTTTCATTAACCTCTCCAAATGTTGCATCAAAGCTTGCATTTGGAATTGCGAAAGCCCCACTCCATCATTAGGATTAGTACCTGACATCTCAAACAAACAAATCAAACGTAACAAGACAATTATAGTTGCTGTTTGAATACCTCACCCACTCAAGTGTATCACACAATTATGGCTTTTCTCTAATGAAACACTCTTGCCTTTTACCACTCTAATTCCCCTTGAGTTCTTAGGCAATTCAAGAGATTATGGCCACAACAAAGAACAATTCACCAATATGTGTAAGGTAAGGCTAGAGAGACAAGGAAAAGGTTAACCAAGAAAAAGGCTAACAATGTTTTTAGGCACAAATGAAGGAAATAAAATTCAGAATTTAGGAATTCAAGTAACAATCCTTCATGCAACCAATATATTACCTTAAAGAGATTTTTTTTAAAGTTCTTCAAGCATGAACCATTCAGCCCAATTTTTTTTTTTTTTTAATTTTGATTATACGAAATTCTGCTTCTTTTTTTTTTTTTTTTTTATAACAAAGAGATCAAAAGGCTTAACTTTTGCAATGGTTCAGCCTAAAAATATATATATGAATAAGAAGGTAATATAAATGGCAAAGAGAATAAAGAAGGATGTTACCCAATATTTCCAGCAAAGGAAGTGTTGATCCTAGAACCGGAGCTCTGATACCAAATGATATGAACCCTCATGGCACAAGGGCTGACTTAGGATCGTCTAGGATTAAACCTTGATGGAAAATGCGGAAATTGATTAAGGAAAGGATGGAAAATAAGGTGGTTAATCTCGTGGGTCTTAATAAGGTGGTTTCTGGCATAAAATGGATGAATGGGATGGTAAAACGTAGGTTAAGTGGTGGCTGGACAGAAATATAGAAATGGCAATAACGGAAGCTACAGGGCTCCAAATGAGGTGATTCCAAAACGAGGTGAAAGGTCTCGTTTTGAAATTCAATTTAGGCTCAAGAATCACTTAATTTGAGTGTGTGAAATGGGAGTTATGGTCACGAGATAATTTTGGGCAGAGGTGGATTTTCTGGAATTGTGGTTTGAAAGAACAAGGGTGGAGATGATGGGAAGGAAAGAATCACTCTTTCCAGCGAGGGCAACACACAAAGGTTGTGAAAGTCCTTTGATACAGCCAGGGTGTTCTTGAATCACTCAAGAATTTAGGAGAATCACTCTCACTAAGATAAAAGAGATAAACTCTAATTTTCTGAATAAAACTCAACTTGTGTTTATTGATAAAATGGTTCAGCTTATATAGAAGTTTTACAGCAGATTTTAGTAATGACCCACTAACCTAGAATTAAAATAACTTAATGCCATTAACCTATGGAATTAAAAAAAACTTAATGGCTGAGTGTAACTGAAATTGTGGCAACCAAAAGTCACCCCCAACAGCCAACAAGTCAGCCACCATTTGGTCTCCCAAAAGGCTGATGCCTAGGTTGCCAATTGGGCCCTTATTACAACTTGAACTAAACCTAACTAAAGCCCTTTTAGTTGATTAACCCAAAACATATTTTTGGTCAGCCAACTTTACAAGGATTGGGCCATTATTTAGACAGACTAAACACTCTAAAATTGAAACAAAGTGGTGTCATTTAGTCCTCCTCCATTTGGGCCATGATACAACTCACAACCTTGGACTTTTCTCCTTGAAACTTGGGCTTGTATTCAAATAGTATGGACAGCACTTGTTGAAGAGCTTCCTTGGCTTTCCTTGCTCTAGTCCTTGTCATAGGTCCTCCAAGTCCTTCAAGTGGATCCTTGCCCTTGCTCTTGGTCATGTCCTCATCACTTCACCAATAAAATCTCTTTCCAGCAAGCTGACAAGAAGATTGTTCTCAAACCGTTATCTCCTCAAGAGGTTTGTGAGGATCAGATAAAAATGAGAGAAAAGAAAAAGAGTGAGACACTTGAGAGGAAGAAGAGTGAGACACTTGAGAAGGAAAAGAGAGGAAAGAAAAAGAGTGAAACACTTGAGAGGGAAAAGAGAGAAAACAAAAAGAGTGAAACACTTGAGGGCAAACAGCTTTATTTAGCAACAAAAAGGGAGGTGAGGAGGGTGCTTTGTGCGAGACAACCCCTCTATTTATTGTTTTCTCAACGTCAGATGCTGCATGCTAACCCAATTGATGAATTTAAATTGCCTTCTAGTATTCAATCTCTTCTGCAGGATTTTGATGATGTGTTTCCAGCAAGTGTACCAGATGGTTTGCCACCATTGAGGGGAATTGAGCATCACATTGATCTCATTCCAGGAGCGTCCTTGCCCAATCGGCCAGCTTATAGGAGCAACCCACAAGAAACTAAGGAGATCGAAAGGCAAGTATCCGAACTCCTGAGCAAAGGTTGGGTGAGAGATAGTATGAGTCCGTGCGCTGTACCTGTCATTCTAGTACCCAAGAAGGACGGCTCATGGAGGATGTGTTCTGATTGTAGAGCCATAAACAACATCACCATCAAGTATAGGCACCCAATCCCCAAGTTAGATGATCTTCTTGATGAACTGTATGGTGCATGTGTGTTTTCTAAAATTGATTTGAAAAGTGGCTATAATCAGATTAGAATCAGAGAGGGAGATGAATGGAAAACTGCCTTTAAAACAAAATATGGTTTGTATGAGTGGATGGTTATGCCATTTGGTTTGACTAATGCACCTAGTACTTTCATGAGATTGATGAACCATGTTTTAAGGGAATTTATTGGGAAATTTGTGGTGGTGTACTTTGATGATATTCTTATCTATAGCACTAGTCTTGATTTGCATGTTCAACATTTGCAATCTGTTTTAAGTGTGCTTAGGAAAGAAAAATTGTATGCCAACCTAGAAAAGTGCTCCTTTTGTACTGATCATGTGGTGTTTCTGGGTTTTGTTGTTAGTGCTGAGGGAGTACGGGTGGATGTGGAAAAGGTTAAGGCCATCCAAGAATGGCCAACACCTAAGACCCTGAGTGAGGTGAGGGGATTTCATGGTTTAGCAAGTTTCTATAGGAGATTTGTTAAGGATTTTAGTACATTGGCTGCTCCTCTAACTGAAGTTGTTAAGAAGAATGTGGGTTTCAAATGGGGTAAGAAACAAGAAGAGGCCTTTGCTGCCCTCAAACATAGGTTAACTAATGCACCCATTCTTGCTATGCCTAATTTTGCAAAATCATTTGAAATTGAGTGTGATGCGTCAAATATGGGCATTGGGGCTGTTTTATTGCAAGAGGGACATCCGATAGCTTATTTTAGTGAAAAGTTAGGAGCCGCTGCCCTTAACTATTCAACTTATGATAAGGAATTGTATGCTTTGGTTAGGGCTTTACAAACTTGGCAGCATTACCTATTACCCAAAGAGTTTGTCATCCATAGTGATCACGAGTCCTTAAAATACTTAAAAGGCCAAGGAAAGCTTAATAAGAGGCATGCTAAGTGGGTAGAGTTTTTAGAGCAATTTCCATATGTCATCAAACATAAAAAGGGGAAAGGGAATGTAGTGGCTGATGCACTGTCTAGGAGACATGCTTTACTTGCTATGCTTGAAACTAAACTGTTTGGTCTCGAGTCTTTGAAAGACATGTATGTGCATGATGTGGACTTTGCTGAAATTTTTGCTGCATGTGAAAAGTTTTCTGAAAATGGTTACTATAGGCATAATGGATTCTTGTTTAAAGCAAATAAATTGTGTGTGCCTAAGTGTTCCATTAGAGAGTTGCTTGTGAGTGAATCACATGAGGGGGGGTTGATGGGACACTTTGGGGTTCAAAAGACCCTGGAAATTCTGCAAGAGCATTTCTTTTGGCCTCATATGAGGCGTGATGTGCATAAGTTTTGTGGTCATTGCATTGTGTGTAAACAAGCTAAATCTAAGGTTAAACCTCATGGATTGTATACTCCTTTGCCTGTTCCTGAATATCCTTGGACTGACATATCTATGGACTTTGTTTTGGGGCTGCCCAAAACCAAGAATGGAAAGGATTCTGTGTTTGTTGTTGTTGACAGGTTTTCTAAGATGGCACACTTCATCCCTTGCAAGAAAGTGGATGACGCTTGTCATGTGGCTGATTTGTTTTTCAAAGAAATAGTGCGGCTTCATGGATTACCGAGGAGCATTGTCAGTGATAGGGATGCAAAATTCCTTAGTCACTTTTGGAGGACCTTGTGGGGTAAGATTGGTACTAAATTGTTGTTTTCTACTACTTGTCACCCACAAACTGATGGTCAAACTGAGGTAGTCAATAGGACTTTAGGCACACTGCTTAGGACTGTTTTAAAGAAAAATCTTAAATCTTGGGAAGCCTGTTTGCCTCATGTTGAGTTTGCTTATAATCGGGCTGTCCATAGCACAACTAATTGTTCACCATTTGAGATAGTGTATGGATTTAATCCTTTGACTCCTCTTGATTTGTTGCCTATGCCTAACATTGCTATGTTTAAGCATAAGGATGCACAGGCTAAAGCTGAGTATGTGAAGAAGTTGCATGAGCAAGTGAAGGTTCAAATTGAAAAGAAAAATGCGAGCTATGCAAGGCAAGCCAACAAAAGCAGAAAGAAAGTCGTGCTTGAACCAGGTGATTGGGTTTGGGTACACCTGAGGAAGGAGAGGTTCCCAAAACACAGGAAGTCCAAGCTTCAACCTAGAGGAGACGGACCATTCCAAGTGTTGGAGAAGATCAACGACAATGCCTACAAGATTGACTTGCCTAGTGAGTATAATGTAAGTGCCACTTTCAATGTGTCTGATCTATCTCTTTTTGATGCAGATGGAGGAGCCTTGGATTTGAGGACAAATCCTTTTCAAGAAGGAGGGAGTGATGAGGACATAACCAAGGGCAAGGACCATGAAGCACTTGAAGGTCCCATGACCAGAGGCAGACTTAAACAAGCCCAACACGTCATAGAGACAAGGCTGGTCATTTGTATAGCTGCCATTGATGATGATTGAAGGCCCAAGTGGAGAAAGATGAAGGCCCAGAGGCAGAGGCACTACCAAGACTACTAATTGTTGTTGAAGGCCCAAACTAACTTGAAGGCCCAAGTTAAATAAGTTTTTAGTTATAATTTATTTTTATTGTAATTTTGGCCCAAACTGTTTAGAAGGCCCATGTCTATTTTTATCTTTTTCTTCAGATACACTATAAGTATTTGTTTTTGTTTTCAATAAAAGGGGACTTTTGACATTTGATAAAAATTGGTGAGAGTTTCTCTCTGAGTTCCTTGTTGAACCAATCTCAGACTTATCAAGGTAATCCTTGTGGCGTCTACCCTGACTTATCTTCCTTCACCGGAAGTGGCGTCATCCAAACCTCCGTAGCCTGTATCAAGCGATCCGCTCCTACTCAGGTTCACATCACCTTGATCTGTCATCTTTCCTGGCGGACGTCGACAGTCAATTTTTCAATCAATATCGGTGAAAAATATTTTTTTGCCTAGATGGGCCAATGTTTTCCTGGCCGAATAAATGGGAACATCTCAGTTTCGGCCGAAACAAAACGTCGGTTGTGCTCGCACAGAAAACCTAGCTGTCCTACATTGTACAATGTTTATGCAACACCAAAACATGAAAACTTCCTCTGCCGTAAAAAAAACAATAATCGGCCAGCGAGCGTTTTTTTAAAAAAAATTGCGCAATGCCAGCTGAAAAATATCAGTCGGGCTACTTCACGACCGATGTTGGCTATTGAGTTTTCTATTCAATCCCTTAATGAAATATGCATGATGTCGGTAAGGAAATGTTCGATCGGCGTCATGCGGTGATGCTTCTTTTTTAGACCTCGATCGGTCATCTTTCCTGGCCGATGTCGACTGGCATTTTTTTAGATCAATATTGGTGAAAAATATTTTTTTGCCGAGATGGGCTAATGTTTTCTTGGCCGAATAAATGGGAACATGCCAGTTTCGGCCGAAATAACACGTCAGTTGAGCTCGCAAATAAAAACCTAGCCGACCTACATTGTAAAATTTTTATGCAACACCAACACAAGAAAACTTCCTCTGCCGTAAAAAAAAACATTATCGGCCAGCGGGGGTTTTAAAAAAAAATGCGCAATGTCGGCTGAAAAATATAAGTCGGGGCTACTTCACGACCGATGTCGGCTATTGAGTTTTCTATTCAATCCCTTAATGAAATATGCATGATGTCGGTAAGGAAATGTTTGATCGACGTCATGCGGTGATGCTTCTTTTTTGGTCCTCGATCGGTCATCTATCCTGGCGGACGTCGACAATCAATTTTTTCGATCAATATCGATGAAAAATATTTTTTTGCTGTAATGGGCCAATGTTATCCTGGCCGAATAAATAAGAACATGCCAGTTTTGGCCGAAACAAAACGTCGGTTGAGCTCGCACGGAAAAGCCTAGCCGACCCACATTGTACATTTTTTATGCAAAACCAAAACAAGAAAACTTCCTCTGCCGTAAAAAAAAAAAACATTATCGGCCAGCGAGCGTTTTTAAAAAAAAATTGTGCAATGTCGGCTGAAAAATATCAGTCGGGGCTACTTCACGACCGATGTCGGCTATTGAGTTTTATATTCAATCCCTTAGTGAAATATGCATGATGTCGGTAAGGAAATGTTCGATCGGGTCATGCGGTGATGCTTCCTTTTTAACCTCGATCGGTCATCTTTCCTGGCCGACGTCGACTGGCATTTTTTTCGATCAATATCTGTGAAAAATATTTTTTTGCCGAGATGGGCTAAATTTTTCGTGGCCGAATAAAAGGGAAAATGCCAGTTTCGGCCGAAACAAAACGTCGGTTGAGCTCGCACAAAAAAACCTAGCCACCCTACATTGTACATTTTTTATGCAACACCAAAACAAGAAAACTTCCTGTGCTGTAAAAAAAAAAACATTATCGGCCAGCGAGCTTTTTCAAAAAAAAATTGCACAATGTTGGCTGAAAAATATCAGTCGGGGCTACTTCACGACAGATGTCGGCTATTGAGTGTTCTATTCAATCCTTTAATGAAATTTGCATGATGTCGGCAAGGAAATGTTCGATCGGCGTCATGCGGTGATGCTTCCTTTTAAACCTCGATCGGTCATCTTTCCTGGCCGACGTCGACTGGCATTTTTTTCGATCAATATCGGTGAAAATTTTTTTTTTGCCGAGTTGGGCTAAATTTTTCGTGGCCGAATAAATGGGAACATGCCAGTTTCGGCCGAAATAAAATGTCGGTTGAGCTCGGACAAAAAAACCTAGCCGACCTACAGTGTAAATTTTTTATGCAACACCAACACAAGAAAACTTCCTCTGCCGTAAAAAAAAAACATTATCGGCTAGCGAGCGTTTTTAAAAAAAAATTGCGCAATGTCGGCTGAAAAATATCAGTCGGGGCTACTTCACGACCGATGTCGGCTATTGAGTTTTCTATTCAATCCCTTAATGAAGTATGCATGATGTCGGTAAGGAAATGTTCGATCGGCGTCATGCGGTGATGCTTCTTTTTTCGACCTCGATCGGTCATCTTTCCTGACGGACGTCGACTGTCAATGTTTTCAATCAATATCGGTGAAAAATATTTTTTTGCCGAGATGGGCCAATGTTTTCCTGGCCGAATAAATGGGAACATGCCACTTTCGGCCGAAACAAAACGTCGGTTGAGCTCGCACAAAAAAACCTAGCCGACCTACATTGTACATTTTTTATGCAACACCAAAACAAGAAAACTTCCTCTGCCGTAAAAAAAAAACATTATCGGCCAGCGAGCGTTTTTTAAAAAAAATTGCGCAATGTCGGCTGAAAAATATCAGTCGGGGCAACTTCACGACCGATGTCGGCTATTGAGTTTTCTATTCAATCCCTTAATGATGAGGACATGACCAAGAGCAAGGGCAAGGATCCACTTGAAGGACTTGGAGGACCTAAGACAAGGGCTAGAGCAAGGAAAGCCAAGGAAGCTCTTCAACAAGTGCTGTCCATACTATTTGAATACAAGCCCAAGTTTCAAGGAGTAAAATCCAAGGTTGTGAGTTGAATCATGGCCCAAATGGAGGAGGACTAAATGACACCACTTTGTCTCAATTTTTAGAGTGTTTAGTTTGTCTAAATAATGGCCCAATCCTTGTAAACTTGGCTGACCAAAAATATGTTTTGGGTTAATCAATTAAAAGGGCTTTAGTTAGGTTTAGTTCAAGTTGTAATAAGGGCCCAATTGGCAACCTAGGCATCAGCCTTTTGGGAGACCAAATGGTGGCTGACTTGTTGGCTGTTGGGGGTGACTTTTGGTTGCCACAATTTCAGTTACACTCAGCCATTAAGTTTTTCTTAATTCCCTAGGTTAATGGCATTAAGTTATTTTAATTCTAGGTTAGTGGGTCATTACTAAAATCTGCTGTAAAGCTTCTATATAAGCTGAACCATTTTATCAATAAAGACAAGTTGAGTTTTATTCAGAAAATTAGAGTTTATCTCTTTTATCTTAGTGAGAGTGATTCTCCTAAATTCTTGAGTGATTCAAGAACACCTTGGCTGTATCAAAGGACTTTCACAACCTTTGTGTGTTGCCCTCGCTGGAAAGAGTGATTCTTTCCTTCCTTTCATCATCACCCTTGTTCTTTCAAACCACAATTCCAGAAAATCCACCTCTGCCCAGAATTATCTCGTGGCCATAACTCCTATTTTACGCATTCAAATTAAGTGATTCTTGAGCCTAAATTGAATTTCAAAACGAGACCTTTCACCTCGTTTTGGAATCACCTCATTTGGAGCCCTGTAGCTTCAGTTATTGCCATTTCTATATTTCTGTTCAGCCACCACTTAACCTACGTTTTACCATCCCATTCATCCATTTTATGCCAAGAACCACCTTATTAAGACCCACGAAATTAGCCACCTTATTGTCCATCCTTTCCTTAATCATTTTCCGCATTTTCCATCAAGGTTTAATCCTAGACGATCCTAAGTCAGCCCTTGTGCCATGTGGGTTCATATCACTTAATGAAATATGCATGATGTCGGTAAGGAAATGTTCGATCGGGTCATGCGGTGATGCTTCCTTTTTAACCTCGATCGGTCATCTTTCCTGGCCGACGTCGACTGGCATTTTTTTCGATCAATATAGGTGAAAAATATTTTTTTGCCGAGATGGGCTAAATTTTTCCTGGCCGAATAAATGCGAATATACGAGTTTCGGCCGAAACAAAACGTCGGTTGAGCTCGCACAAAAAAACTTTGCCGACCTACATTGTACATTTTTTATGCAACACCAAAACATGAAAACTTCCTCTGCCGTAAAAAAAAACATTATCGGCCAGCGAGCGTTTTTAAAAAAAAATTGCGCAATGTCAGCTGAAAAATATCAGTCGGGCTACTTCACGACCGATGTCGGCTATTGAGTATTCTATTCAATCCCTTAATGAAATATGCATGATGTCGGTAAGGAAATGTTTGATCGGCGCCATGCCGTGATCCTTCCTTTTTATCCTCGATCAGTCATCTTTCCTGGCCGACGTCGACTGGCATTTTTTTCAATCAATATCTGTGAAAAATATTTTTTTGCCGAGATGGGCTAAATTTTTCGTGGCCGAATAAAAGGGAACATGCCTGTTTCGGCCGAAACAAAACGTCGGTTGAGCTCGCACGAAAAAGCCTTGCCGACCTACATTGTACATTTTTTATGCAAAACCAAAACAAGAAAACTTCCTCTGCCGTAAAAAAAAAAAATACATTATCGGCCAGCGAGCGTTTTTAAAAACAAATTGTGCAATGTTGGCTGAAAAATATGCATGATGTCGGTAAGGAAATGTTCGATCGGCGTCATGCGGTGATGCTTCTTTTTTAGACCTTGATCGGTCATCTTTCCTAGCGGACGTCGACTGTCAATTTTTTCAATCAATATCGGTGAAAATATTTTTTTACCTAGATGGGCCAATGTTTTCCTGGCCGAATAAATGGGAACATGCCAGTTTCGGCTGAAATAAAATGTCGGTTGAGCTCGCACAAAAAAACCTTGCCGACCTACATTGTATATTTTTTATGCAACACCAACACAAGAAAACTTCCTTTGTCGTAAAAAAAAAACATTATCGGACAGCGAGCGTTTTTTAAAAAAAATTGCGCAATGTCGGCTGAAAAATATCAGTCGGGGCAACTTCACGACCGATGTCGGCTATTGAGTTTTCTATTCAATCCCTTAATGAAATATGCATGATGTCGGTAAGGAAATGTTCGATCGGGTCATGCGGTGATGCTTCCTTTTAAACCTCGATCGGTCATCCTTCATGGCCGACGTCGACTTGCATTTTTTTCGATCAATATCGGTGAAAAAAATTTTTTTGCCGAGTTGGGCTAAATTTTTCGTGGCCGAATAAATGGGGACATGCCAGTTTCGGACGAAATAAAATGTCGGTTGAGCTCGGACAAAAAAACCTAGCCGACCTACATTGTAAATTTTTTATGCAACACCAACACAAGAAAACTCCCTCTGTCGTAAAAAAAATCATTATCGGCCAGCGAGCGTTTTTAAAACAAAATTGCGCAATGTCGGCTGAAAAATATCAGTCGGGGCTACTTCACGACCGATGTCGGCTATTGAGTTTTCTATTCAATCCCTTAATGAAATATGCATGATGTCGGTAAGGAAATGTTCGATCGGCGTCATGCGGTGATGCTTCTTTTTTAGACCTCGATCGGTCATGTTTCCTGGCCGACGTAGACTGTCAATGTTTTCAATCAATATCAGTGAAAAATATTTTTTTGCCGAGATGGGCCAATGTTTTCCTGGCCGAATAAATGGGAACATGCAAGTTTCGGCCGAAATAAAATGTCGGTTGAGCACGCACAAAAAAACCTACCCGACCTACATTGTAAATTTTTTATGCAACACCAACACACGAAAACTTCTTCTGCCGAAAAAAAAAAACATTATAGCCCAGCGAGCGTTTTTTAAAAAACAATCCGCAATGTCCGCTGAAAAATATCAGTCGGGGATACTTCACGACCGATGTCGGCTATTGAGTTTTCTATTCAATCCCTTAATGAAATATGCATGATGTCGGTAAGGAAATGATTGATCGTCGTCATGCGGTGATGCTTCTTTTTTAGAGCTCGATCGGTCATCTTTTCTGGCCGACGTCGACTGTCATTTTTTTCGATCAAAATCGGTGAAAAATATTTTTTTTCCGAGATGGGCTAAATTTTTCGTGGCCGAATAAATGGGAACATGCCAGTTTCGGCCGAAACAAAACGTCCGTTGAGCTCGCACAAAAAAACCTAGCCGACCTACATTGTACATTTTTTATGCAACACCAACACACGAAAACTTCTTCTGCCGTAAAAAAAAAACATTATCTG
This sequence comes from Glycine soja, assembly GCF_004193775.1. NCBI lineage: Eukaryota > Viridiplantae > Streptophyta > Magnoliopsida > Fabales > Fabaceae > Glycine > Glycine soja. Next base: position 24,728,586 of record NC_041013.1, read on the forward strand.
CAAGCGAGCGTTTTTAACAAAAAATTACGCAATGCAGGCTGAAAAATATCAGTAGTGGATACTTCACGACCGATGTCGGCTATTGAGTTTTCTATTCAATCCCTTAATGAAATATGCATGATGTCGGTAAGGAAATGTTCCATCGGCGTCATGCGGTGATGCTTCTTTTTTACACCGCGAACGGTCATCTTTCCTGGCCGACGTCGACTGTCAATTTTTTCGATCAATATCGATGAAAAATTTTTTTTTGCCGAGATTGGCCAATGTTTTCCTGGCCGAATAAATGGGAACATGCAAGTTTCGGCCGAAACAAAACGTCGGTTGAGCTCGCACAAAAAAACCTAGCCGACCTACATTGTACATTTTTTATGCAACACCGACAGACGAAAACTTCCTCTGCCGTAAAAAAAAACATTATCGGCTAGCGAGCGTTTTTAAAAAAAAATTGCGCAATGTCGGCTGAAAAATATCAGTCGGGGCTACTTCACGACCGATGTCGGCTATTGAGTTTTCTATTCAATCCCTTAATGAAATATGCATGATGTCGGTAAGGAAATGTTCGATCGGCGTCATGCGGTGATGCTTCTTTTTTACACCTCGAACGGTCATCTTTCCTGGCCGACGTCGACTGTCAATTTTTTCGATCAATATCGATGAAACATATTTTTTTGCCGAGATGGGCCAATGTTTTCCTGGCCGAATAAATGGGAACATGCCAGTTTCGGCCGAAACAAAACGTCGGTTGAGCTCACACAAAAAAACCTAGCAGACCTACATTGTACATTTTTAATGCAACACCAACACACGAAAACTTCCTCTGCCGTAAAAAAAAAAACATTATCGGCCAGCGAGCGTTTTTTAAAAAAAATTTGCCCAATGTCGGCTGAAAAATATCATTCGGGGCTACTTCACGACCGATGTCGCCTATTGAGTGTTCTATTCAATCCCTTAATGAAATATGCATGATGTCGGTAACGAAATGTTCGATCGGCATCATGCGGTGATGCTTCTTTGTTACACCTCGAACGGTCATCTTTCCTGGCCGACGTCGACTGTCAATTTTTTCGATCAATATCGATGAAAAATATTTTTATGCCGAGATTGGCCAATGTTTTCCTGGCTGAATAAATGGGAACATTCCAGTTTCGGCCGAAACAAAACGTCGGTTGAGCTCGCACAAAAAAACCTAACCGACCTACATTGTACAATTTTTATGCAACACCAGCACAAGAAAACTTACTCTGCCATGAAAAAAAACATTATCGGCCAGCGAGCTTTCTTAAAAAAATATTGCGCAATGTCGACTGAAAAATATCAGTCGGGGCTACTTCACGACCGATGTCGCCTATTGAGTGTTCTATTCAATCCCTTAATGAAATATGCATTATGTGAGTAAGGAAATGTTCGATCGGCGTCATGCGGTGATGCTTCCTTTTTAACCTCGATCGGTCATCTTTCCTGGCCGACGTCGACTGGCATTTTTTTCGATCAATATTGGTGAAAAATATTTTTCTGCCGAGATGGGCTAAATTTTTCGTGGCCGAATAAATGGGAACATGCCAGTTTCGGCCGAAACTAAACGTCGGTTGAGCTCGCACAAAAAAACCTAGCCGACCTACATTGTACATTTTTTATGCAACACCAACAGACGAAAACTTCCTCTACCGTAAAAAAAAAACATTATCGGCCAGCGAGCGTTTTTAAAAAAAAATTGCACAATGTCGGCTGAAAAATATCAGTCGGGCTACTTCACGACCGATGTCGGCTATTGAGTTTTCTATTCAATCCCTTAATGAAATATGCATGATGTCGGTAAGGAAATGTTCGATCGGCGTCATGCGGTGATGCTTCTTTTTTACACCTCGAACGGTCATCTTTCCTGGCCGAAGTCGACTGTCAATTTTTTCGATCAATATCGATGAAACATATTTTTTTGCCGAGATGGGCCAATGTTTTCCTGGCCGAATAAATGGGAACATGCCAGTTTCGGCCGAAACAAAACGTCGGTTGAGCTCACACAAAAAAACCTAGCCGACCTACATTGTACATTTTTAATGCAACACCAACACACGAAAACTTCCTCTGCCGTAAAAAAAAAACATTATCGGCCAACGAGCGTTTTTTAAAAAAAATTGCGCAATGTCGGCTGAAAAATATCAGTCGGGGCTACTTCACGACAGATGTCGCCTATTGAGTGTTCTACTCAATCCCTTAATGAAATATGCATGATGTCGGTAAGGAAATGTTCGATCGGCGTCATGCGGTGATGCTTCTTTTTTACACCTCGAACGGTCATCTTTCCCGGCCGACGTCGACTGTCAATTTTTTCGATCAATATCGATGAAAAATATTTTTATGCCGAGATTGGCCAATGTTTTCCTGGCTGAATAAATGGGAACATTCCAGTTTCGGCCGAAACAAAACGTCGGTTGAGCTCGCACAAAAAAACCTAGCCGACCTACATTGTACATTTTTTATGCAACACCAAAACAAGAAAACTTCCTCTGCCGTAAAAAAAAAACATTATCGGCCAGCGAGCGTTTTTAAAAAAAAATTGCGAGTGAAATGTTATGACCATTCGACTTTCTCGATAGCTTCTGTTGTTCAATTTCGAGCGTCTAGATGAGTTATGTCCCCGAATCGAACATCCGAGTGAAATGTTATGACCATTCGAATTTCTCGAGAGCTTCCGTTGTTCAATTTCGAGCGTCTCGATATATTATGTCCCCGAATCGAACATCTAAGTGAAATGTTATGACCATTCGAATTTCTCGATAGCTTCTGCTTTTCAATTTCGAGCGTCTAGATGAGTTAGGTACCCGATTCAAACATCCGAGTGAAATGTTATGACCATTCGAATTTCTCGAGAGTTTCCGTTGTTCAATTTCGAGCGTCTAGATGAGTTATCTCCCCGAATCGGACATCCGAGTGAAAAGTTATGACCATTCGAATTTCTCGAGAGCTTCCGTTGTTCAATTTCGAGCGTCTAGATTTGTTATGTCCCCAAATCGGACATCTGTGTGAAAAGTTATGACAATTCGAATTGGTCGAGAGCTTCCGTTGTTCAATTTGGAGCATCTCGATAAATTATTTTCCCTAATCAGACATCCGTGTGAAAAGTTATTACCATTCGAATTTCTCGAGAGCTTCCGTTGTTCAATTTCGAGCGTCTCGATATATTATCTCCCCGAATCGGACATCCGAGTGAAAAGTTATGACCATTCGAATTTCTCGATAGCTTCCGTTGTTCTATTTCGAGCGTCTAGATGAGTTATGTCCCCGAATCGAACATCCGAGTGAAATGTTATGACCATTCGAATTTCTCGAGAGCTTCCGTTGTTCAATTTCGAGCGTCTAGATTTGTTATGTCCCCAAATCGGAAATCTGTTTGAAAAGTTATGACAATTCGAATTGGTCGAGAGCTTCCGTTGTTCAATTTGGAGCATCTCGATAAATTATTTTCCATAATCGGACATCCGTGTGAAAAGTTATGACCATTCGAATTTGTCGAGAGCTTCCGTTGTTCAATTTGGAGCATCTCGATAAATTATTTTCCCAAATCGGACATCCGTGTGAAAAGTTATGACCATTCGAATTTCTCGAGAGCTTCCGTTGTTCAATTTCGAGCGTCTCGATATATTATGTCCCCGAATCGAACATCTGAGTGAAATGTTATGACCATTCGAATTTCTCGATAGCTTCTGTTGTTCAATTTCGAGCGTCTAGATGGGTTCTGTCCCCGATTCTAACATCCGAGTGAATTGTTATGACCATTCGAATTTCTCGAGAGCTTCCGTTGTTCAATTTCGAGCGTCTAGATGAGTTATGTCCCCGAATCGAACATCCGAGTGAAATGTTATGACCATTCGAATTTCTCGAGAGCTTCCGTTGTTCAATTTCGAGCGTCTAGATTTGTTATGTCCCCGAATCGGACATCTGTGTGAAAAGTTATGACCATTCGAATTTGTCGAGAGCTTCCGTTGTTCAATTTGGAGCATGTGGATAAATTATTTTCCCAAATCGGACATCCGTGTGAAAAGTTTTGACAATTCGAATTTCTCGAGAGCTTCCGTTGTTCAATTTCGAGCGTCTCGAAATATTATGTCCCCGAATCGAACTTCTATGTGAAATGTTATGACCATTCGAATTTCTCGATAGCTTCCGTTGTTCAATTTCGAGCGTCTAGATGAGTTATGTCCCCGAATCGAACATCCGAGTGAAATGTTATGACCATTCGAATTTCTCGAGAGCTTCCGTTGTTCAATTTCGAGCGTCTAGATTTGTTATGTCCCCGAATCGGACATCTGTGTGAAAAGTTATGACCATTCGAATTTGTCGAGAGCTTCCGTTGTTCAATTTGGAGCATCTCGATAAATTATTTTCCATAATCGGACATCCGTGTGAAAAGTTATGACCATTCGAATTTGTCGAGAGCTTCCGTTGTTCAATTTGGAGCATCTCGATAAATTATTTTCCCAAATCGGACATCCGTGTGAAAAGTTATGACCATTCGAATTTCTCGAGAGCTTCCGTTGTTCAATTTCGAGCGTCTCGATAAATTATTTTCCATAATCGGACATCCGTGTGAAAAGTTATGACCATTCGAATTTGTCGAGAGCTTCCGTTGTTCAATTTGGAGCATCTCGATAAATTATTTTCCCAAATCGGACATCCGTGTGAAAAGTTATGACCATTCGAATTTCTCGAGAGCTTCCGTTGTTCAATTTCGAGCGTCTCGATATATTATGTCCCCGAATCGAACATCTGAGTGAAATGTTATGACCATTCGAATTTCTCGATAGCTTCCGTTGTTCAATTTCGAGCGTCTAGATGAGTTATGTTCCCGAATCGAACATCCGAGTGAAATGTTATGACCATTCGAATTTCTCGATAGCTTCCGTTGTTCAATTTCGAGCGTCTAGATGAGTTATGTCCCCGAATCGAACATCTAAGTGAAATGTTATGACCATTCGAATTTCTCGATAGCTTCTGTTGTTCAATTTCGAGCGTCTAGATGAGTTATATACCCGATTCGAAAATCCGAGTGAAATGTTATGACCATTCGAATTTCTCGAGAGTTTCCGTTGTTCAATTTCGAGCGTCTAGATGAGTTATGTCCCCGAATCGGACATCCGAGTGAAAAGTTATGACCATTCGAATTTTTCGAGAGCTTCCGTTGTTCAATTTCGAGCGTCTAGATTTGTTATGTCCCCAAATCGGACATCTGTGTAAAAAGTTATGACAATTTGAATTTGTCGAGAGCTTCCGTTTTTCAATTTGGAGCATCTCGATAAATTATTTTCCCAAATCGGACATCCGTGTGAAAAGTTATGACCATTCGAATTTCTCGAGAGCTTCCGTTGTTCAATTTCGAGCGTCTCGATATATTATGTCCCGAATCGAACATCTGAGTGAAATGTTATGACCATTCGAATTTCTCGAGAGTTTCCGTTGTTTAATTTCGAGCGTCTAGATGAGTTATCTCCCCGAATCGGACATCCGAGTGAAAAGTTATGACCATTCGAATTTCTCGAGAGCTTCCGTTGTTCAATTTCGAGCGTCTAGATTTGTTATGTCCCCAAATCGGACATCTGTTTGAAAAGTTATGACAATTCGAATTGGTCGAGAGCTTCCGTTGTTCAATTTGGAGCATCTCGATAAATTATTTTCCCTAATCGGACATCCGTGTGAAAAGTTATTACCATTCGAATTTCTCGAGAGCTTTCGTTGTTCAATTTCGAGCGTCTCGATATATTATGTCCCCGAATCAAACATCTGAGTGAAATGTTATGACCATTCGAATTGCTCGATAGCTTCCGTTGTTTAATTTCGAGCGTCTAGATGAGTTATGTCCCCGAATCGAACATCCGAGTGAAATGTTATGACCATTCGAATTTCTCGAGAGCTTCCGTTGTTCAATTTCGAGCGTCTCGATATATTATGTCCCCGAATCGAACATCTAAGTGAAATGTTATGACCATTCGAATTTCTCGATAACTTCCGTTGTTCAATTTCGAGCGTCTAGATGAGTTATGTCCCCGAATCGAACATCCGAGTGAAATGTTATGACCATTCGAATTTCTCGAGAGCTTCCGTTGTTCAATTTCGAGCGTCTCGATATATTATGTCCCCGAATCGAACATCTAAGTGAAATGTTATGACCATTCGAATTTCTCGATAGTTTCTGTTGTTCAATTTCGAGCGTCTAGATGAGTTATGTACCCGATTCGAACATCCGAGTGAAATGTTATGACCATTCAAATTTCTCGAGAGTTTCCGTTGTTCAATTTCGAGCGTCTAGATGAGTTATCTCCCCGAATCGGACATCCGAGTGAAATGTTATGACCATTCGAATTTCTCGAGAGCTTCCGTTGTTCAATTTCGAGCGTCTAGATTTGTTATGTCCCCAAATCGGACATCTGTGTGAAAAGTTATGACCATTCGAATTTGTCGAGAGCTTCCGTTGTTCAATTTGGAGCATCTAGATAAATTATTTTCCCAAATCGGACATCCGTGTGAAAAGTTATGACCATTCGAATTTCTCGAGAGCTTCCGTTGTTCAATTTCGAGCGTCTCGAAATATTATGTCCCCGAATCGAACTTCTATGTGAAATGTTATGACCATTCGAATTTCTCGATAGCTTCCGTTGTTCAATTTCGAGCGTCTAGATGAGTTATGTCCCCGAATCGAACATCCGAGTGAAATGTTATGACCATTCGAATTTCTCGAGAGCTTCCGTTGTTCAATTTCGAGCGTCTAGATTTGTTATGTCCCCAAATCGGACATCTGTGTGGAAAGTTATGACCATTTGAATTTGTCGAGAGCTTCCGTTGTTCAATTTGGAGCATCTCGATAAATTATTTTCCATAATCGGACATCCGTGTGAAAAGTTATGACCATTCGAATTTGTCGAGAGCTTCCGTTGTTCAATTTGGAGCATCTCGATAAATTATTTTCCCAAATCGGACATCCGTGTGAAAAGTTATGACCATTCGAATTTCTCGAGAGCTTCCGTTGTTCAATTTCGAGCGTCTCGATATATTATGTCCCCGAATCGAACATCTGAGTGAAATGTTATGACCATTCGAATTTCTCGATAGCTTCCGTTGTTCAATTTCGAGCGTCTAGATGAGTTATGTTCCCGAATCGAACATCCGAGTGAAATGTTATGACCATTCGAATTTCTCGATAGCTTCCGTTGTTCAATTTCGAGCGTCTAGATGAGTTATGTCCCCGAATCGAACATCTAAGTGAAATGTTATGACCATTCGAATTTCTCGATAGCTTCTGTTGTTCAATTTCGAGCGTCTAGATGAGTTATATACCCGATTCGAAAATCCGAGTGAAATGTTATGACCATTCGAATTTCTCGAGAGTTTCCGTTGTTCAATTTCGAGCGTCTAGATGAGTTATCTCCCCGAATCGGACATCCGAGTGAAAAGTTATGACCATTCGAATTTTTCGAGAGCTTCCGTTGTTCAATTTCGAGCGTCTAGATTTGTTATGTCCCCAAATCGGACATCTGTGTAAAAAGTTATGACAATTTGAATTTGTCGAGAGCTTCCGTTTTTCAATTTGGAGCATCTCGATAAATTATTTTCCCAAATCGGACATCCGTGTGAAAAGTTATGACCATTCGAATTTCTCGAGAGCTTCCGTTGTTCAATTTCGAGCGTCTCGATATATTATGTCCCCGAATCGAACATCTAAGTGAAATGTTATGACCATTCGAATTTCTCGATAGCTTCCGTTGTTTAATTTCGAGCGTCTAGATGAGTTATGTCCCCGAATCGAACATCCGAGTGAAATGTTATGACCATTCGAATTTTTCGAGAGCTTCCGTTGTTGAATTTCGAGCGTCTTGATTTGTTATGTCCCCAAATCGGACATCTGTGTAAAAAGTTATGACAATTTGAATTTGTCGAGAGCTTCCGTATTTCAATTTGGAGCATCTCGATAAATTATTTTCCCAAATCGGACATCCGTGTGAAAAGTTATGACCATTCGAATTTCTCGAGAGCTTCCGTTGTTCAATTTCGAGCGTCTCGATATATTATGTCCCCGAATCAAACATCTGAGTGAAATGTTATGACCATTCGAATTTCTCGAGAGCTTCCGTTGTTCAATTTCGAGCGTCTAGATTTGTTATGTCCCCAAATCGGACATCTGTGTGGAAAGTTATGACCATTTGAATTTGTCGAGAGCTTCCGTTGTTCAATTTGGAGCATCTCGATAAATTATTTTCCATAATCGGACATCCGTGTGAAAAGTTATGACCATTCGAATTTGTCGAGAGCTTCCGTTGTTCAATTTGGAGCATCTCGATAAATTATTTTCCCAAATCGGACATCCGTGTGAAAAGTTATGACCATTCGAATTTCTCGAGAGCTTCCGTTGTTCAATTTCGAGCGTCTCGATATATTATGTCCCCGAATCGAACATCTGAGTGAAATGTTATGACCATTCGAATTTCTCGATAGCTTCCGTTGTTCAATTTCGAGCGTCTAGATGAGTTATGTTCCCGAATCGAACATCCGAGTGAAATGTTATGACCATTCGAATTTCTCGATAGCTTCCGTTGTTCAATTTCGAGCGTCTAGATGAGTTATGTCCCCGAATCGAACATCTGAGTGAAATGTTATGACCATTCGAATTTCTCGATAGCTTCCGTTGTTCAATTTCGAGCGTCTAGATGAGTTATCTCCCCGAATCGGACATCCGAGTGAAAAGTTATGACCATTCGAATTTTTCGAGAGCTTCCGTTGTTCAATTTCGAGCGTCTAGATTTGTTATGTCCCCAAATCGGACATCTGTGTAAAAAGTTATGACAATTTGAATTTGTCGAGAGCTTCCGTTTTTCAATTTCGAGCATCCCGATATTTTATTTTTCCAAATCGGACATCCGTGTGAAAAGTTATGACCATTCGAATTTTTCGAGAGCTTCCGTTGTTCAATTTTGAGCGTCTCGATATATTATGTCCCCGAATCGAACATCTAAGTGAAATGTTATGACCATTCGAATTTCTCGAGAGCTTCCGTTGTTCAATTTCGAGCGTCTCGATAAATTATGTCCCCGAATCGAACATCCGAGTGAAATGTTATGACCATTCGAATTTTTCGAGAGCTTCTGTTGTTCAATTTCTATCGTCTTGATTTGTTATGTCCCCAAATCGGACATCTGTGTAAAAAGTTATGACAATTTGAATTTGTCGAGAGCTTCCGTATTTCAATTTGGAGCATCTCGATAAATTATTTTCCCAAATCGGACATCCGTGTGAAAAGTTATGACCATTCGAATTTCTCGAGAGCTTCCGTTGTTCAATTTCGAGCGTCTCGATATATTATGTCCCCGAATCAAACATCTGAGTGAAATGTTATGACCATTCGAATTTCTCGATAGCTTCCGTTGTTCAATTTCGAGCGTCTAGATGAGTTATGTCCTCGAATCGAACATCCGAGTGAAATGTTATGACCATTCGAATTTCTCGAGAGCTTCCGTTGTTCAATTTCGAGCGTCTCGATATATTATGTCCCCGAATCGAACATCGAAGTGAAATGTTATGACCATTTGAATTTCTCGATAGCTTCTGTTGTTCAATTTCGAGCGTCTAGATGAGTTATGTCCCCGATTCGAACATCCGAGTGAATTTTTATGACCATTCGAATTTCTCGAGAGTTTCCGTTGTTCAATTTCGAGCGTCTAGATGAGTTATCTCCCCTAATCGGACATCCGAGTGAAAAGTTATGACCATTCGAATTTCTGGAGAGCTTCCGTTGTTCAATTTCGAGCGTCTAGATGTGTTATCTCCCCTAATCGGACATCCGAGTGAAAAGTTATGACCATTCGAATTTCTGGAGAGCTTCCGTTGTTCAATTTCGAGCGTCTAGATTTGTTATGTCCCCAAATCGGACATCTGTTTGAAAAGTTATGACTATTCGAATTGGTCGAGAGCTTCCGTTGTTCAATTTGGAGCATCTCGATAAATTATTTTCCCTAATCGGACATCCGTGTGAAAAGTTATTACCATTCGAATTTCTCGAGAGCTTCCGTTGTTCAATTTCGAGCGTCTCGATATATTATGTCCCCGAATCAAACATCTGAGTGAAATGTTATGACCATTCGAATTTCTCGATAGCTTCCGTTGTTTAATTTCGAGTGTCTAGATGAGTTATCTCCCCGAATCGAACATCCGAGTGAAATGTTATGACCATTCGAATTTCTCGAGAGCTTCCGTTGTTCAATTTCGGAGCGTTCTCGATAATATATTAATGTTCCTCGCGGAATCCGAACATCTAATGTGGAAATCAGTTATGGACCAATTCGATCAGATTTGCTCGATTGAAACATTCCAGTTTGCTTCAATTTTGTCGGAGCGTCTAGATGAGTTATGTCCCCGAATCGAACATCCGAGTGAAATGTTAT